>NW_028234422.1:38380563-38383063 GCF_977035675.1 Penaeus japonicus | reverse complement strand
AGATAAGAAAAATATCCAATAAGTAACGTCTGTACAGCAATTGCAAAAATATGTTTAAATCAAAATGTCTCATATGCAATATTGTGTAGATTACTCTCTCACTTGATTTACAGAATAAATACCTATATTGCAACTTTCTTAGTCTGTTGTATATAGAAAATGGCAGAACAGATCAAAGGATATAGACCATGCAGATATTTTTTTTAACATTTTTTAAATATATTTATCCGGATAATTAACAAGTAATACACGCCTGCGTATATCACTGGGTATCATGTATCTAACCTTAAAAGTACACTAATAACAGTGTATTCTCTTTATCTATCTCTCACTCACTCTCTCTCTCTCTCTCTTTCTCTCTCTCTCTTTCTCTCTCTCTTTCTCTCTCTCTCTTTCTCTCTCTCTTCTCCTCTTCTCTTCTCCTCTTCTCTCCTCCCTCTCTTCTCTGTCTCTTTCTCTTTCTCTTTTCTCTCTTTCTCACTGTCTCTTTCTTTCTCTCTTCTCTTTCTCTCTCTCTTCTCTTCTCTTCTCTCTCTCTCTCTCTTTCTTTCTCTCTCTTCTCTTCTCTTCTCTCTCTCTCTCTCTCCTTCTCTCTCTCTCTCTCTCTCTCTCTCTCTCTCTTTCTCCTCTCTCTCTCTTTCTCTCTCTCCTTCTCTTTTTCTCTCTCTACTTTCTCTCTCTCTTTACTTCTGTTTCTTTCTCTCTCTACTTTCTCTCTCTCTTTACTTCTCTCTCTCTCTCTCTCTCTCTCTCTCTCTCTCTCTCTCTCTCTCTCTCTCTCTCTCTCTCTCTCTCTCTCCCTCTCTTTCTCTCTCTCTCTCCCTCTCTTTCTCTCTCTCTCTCCTTCTCTCTCTCTCAGCTTTGTTTCCTAACGATATTTATTCCAGGCAAATGCACGACATCGAACCTCGGTCCCTCGTATGCCTCAGGGTCGTCCAGCGCCCTAGGTTTCGGAACGACCTTTTCCCTCTTTTTCACGTCGTCTTTTGTGTCGTGGTAGTCGTCCGCGAGGTGTCCCGAACGTCGATTGTGGTAGTCGTAGTCGCCATAGTCATCGTTGGCGTAGTCGTGGTAGTCACTATAGTCGTCGTCATGGTAATAGTCGTACGCGTCCCCGAAGGAGTCGTGATAGTCAGGGCCGTCGTAGTCTCCGTGGTGGCTTCCCCCCGCCCCCCCGCCGATGTCAGAGCTCTCTCTCAGCTTGGATTCTGGGTCATGCAGGCGAGGAGGTCAGGTCATGCGGAAGAACAGATGAGAAGAAAGATTGGAGGGTAAGCAACAGCAGAGTAAAGTGATCATTTTAGAATTGAAGTCATCACCATAATTGCCATCATGATCATTATCATCATCATCATTATTGTAACTATCATCATAATTATCATAACTATTATCATTATCATTATCATTTGGTGATGATCAAGATTATGGGGATGATGATTGAAAGTGATGAGGACGATACAGATATCAATGAAGGTAAAAATCACCATCATAATCATCATCCTTATCACAAAAAATAGAAAGAGAAAAGAAACAAAATTGAATAAAAGTAAAGTCTGCGAATATGAATTTCTTCCACTTCATCAGGGTAAAGTAGACAAATGGATAAAAAAAAATCTATCCTAAACAGATAGCGTTGGCCAAATTTCGTGGGATAATTTTCTTTCACTTTGTCAGAGGTTAGAAAAAAGAACAATAAACATACATAGTTGATAACACAATTTTAGATGAATGACGAAGTGACAGCTGCTTCTTTCAATTAGTCAGACGTAATTGCTCGAAAAAGAGATATCTAACTAGACATATTTGATTATATCTACAGATAAAAGATCAACCTATTTTTTCCGCTTAGATCTCTACTTACGTCCCGTGACTTGAATCGGAATCCAGATGTCAAGCGGTTCGCCATTGATTCCGTAGCGCAGGTTCCTCATCATCTTGGCGTGGCTCTCCGAGAGGCGCGGCTGCAGTATCATTGGAGGCAGCGGTTGAGACACGTCGTGAACCGGGACGAAGTCACTCTCGAGCTCGTTGCCCGAAGGGAATCGGACGCGATTCCTGGTGTCCCTTCCTTGCAATTCTAAGGAATTTTGGAATTCGAAGGGACTTTCGATCTCCGAGAAGCCTCTCTTCCTCGGCGGGGCGTCGAAGTCGTCGCCGGCGAAGTGCGGCGGTTTTGGGATTGTCGGGACATTCGTCGACGGGTGGAAGGGCGGAGGCCTCGGGTGGACTTCCGGGAGCTGAGGTGGAGGCGGAGGTGGTGGAGACATGTTCTCAGAAATGTGGAAGGGAGGTGGACGTCGAATGGGAAGGGAATGCGACGGGAGTGGAACGCGGAAGGCAGGTGGCGTAGAAGGGATAGCTGTTTGTGGAGGCAGAGAGATGGGTATCGGCCGAACGCCGTTGAAGTTGTGCGCCGGGAGGTTGTTCAGCGCAATACCGTTCAAATTTGGTTTTGCATTTTCGCCACGGATTGGTTCCGAGATCGCATTCTCCTTTGGTA
>NW_028234422.1:38360563-38363063 GCF_977035675.1 Penaeus japonicus | reverse complement strand
TTCTCAATTTTGTAACAAATTTTTTTTTTATTTTAATGTATTTGTTTTTTTCCCCTTCTTTTCCTTTCCTACTATTGTTCAATTAACCAATATTTTTCTATTGTTTGTTGTTGTGATTTTGAATTCTTTACAGTCGGTTTCCTTTCTATACATCTTGTTATTCTCCGTGGAAGTACTGTTGTCAATTCAATGATTGCTGTGTATGCATGTGAGTTTTTCTACCTTTCATTCATTCATTCATTCTCTCTCTCTCTCTCTCTCTCTCTCTCTCTCTCTCTCTCTCTCTCTCTCTCTCTCTCTCTCTCTCTCTCTCTCTCTCTCTCTCTTATCTCTCTCTTATCTCTCTCTTTCGTCTCTCTCTCTCTCTCTGTTTCGTCTATCTCTTTATTTTTCCTCTCTCTCTCTCTCTCTCTCTCTCTCTCTCTCTCTCTCTCTCTCTCTCTCTCTCTCTCTCTCTCTCTCTCTCTCTCTCAATCTCTCAATCTCTCAATCTCTCAATCTCAATCTCAATCTCGCTCTCTCAACCTCTCTTTCTCTCTCTCGCTCTCTCACTTTCAATGTTCTCTCTCTTTCTCTTACTCTTTCTTTTTCTATTTACCTATCTATATCTAGGTCACACAGAGGCAGAAAAATCAAATTTTATGTGTTCGTGTTTGTCACTCGTTAAATCTGTTATTGAGATCTTAGCGTCATTGAATCTCTGTTTTCTGGCACAATGCAATGACTTTCCATTATACTTAGAGCAGGCAGATTCATTTATAGACAGGCTGTGTACAATACATGTAAATGTATCAATAAAGAATTCATTAATTATACTAACTATATTCATGTAAAAAGTGTGTGCATGGATTCCGATTATTTTCGCTTTACAATCCTTATCTCCGTTTTTTTTTTATCGAAATAGAGAATTTGGTAATAATGACCTAATGACTTGAATCTTGCTTAACTTCCATCAATGCTTTTTTTTCCTTTCCTTGTGTTTCTCAAAATGGAGCGTGTGAAGTCATAAATCCCTTAGAGAAACGTAATGAGAATGTCTTTCATTAGGGAACTCGATCGGAAAGGAATTGCTACATCCTTTGGGATTCAACTCTTTTTTTTTTTTTTTCCTTAATTTTCTTCGTGTTTTCTTTGTTTCTCTTTTTATACGTTTTTATTTCATGATTATTCTTGTTATACATACTATTTTTTGTTTTTATATATATATATATTTCGTTGGGTTCCTCTGTTTTATCTTCGCATATTTTTCTTCATTCTTTTTCTCTCTCCTTTTCTTTCTTATTTTCTTTATTTTTCATCTTCCTATTCACCTACTCCTCTTCCTTTTTATCTCTTCTGAATTCTCTTTTAAAGCATAAAGCAAAAATATTCCAATAGACTTCTCCGAATCTCTGCGACAGGAGAGATCCGGTACATATCAATGACTTACATGTACACTTTCTCCTTTTCTTGTCATTTCTCTCTCTCTCTCTCTCTCTCTCTCTCTCTCTCTCTCTCTCTCTCTCTCTCTCTCTCTCTCTCTCTCTCTCTCTCTCTCTCTCTCTCTCTCTCTCTCTTGTACTTTTCTTGTTATTATTTTCCTTCTTATCTTTTTCTTTCCGTTATCTTCTTTTCTTTCTTTTTTATATTTTCATATTCTTCTTCTTTCTTTTCTTTTCTTTCTTCTTGTTTTTTTGTTTTTTTCTTATTTTCATTTTTATTTCCTTTTTTCTTTGTCTTTTCATCTTCTCCGTCTTCTTTCTGCCTTTTTCCATTTTTTTCTTGATTTTCTTCTTCTTCTTCTATTTCTTCATATTACTTTCTCCGTTTTTTCTTTTTCTTTTCTTTTTCTTTCTTCTTTCACCAGCATTTTTTATCATAAAGCTATCTGACACATATTTGTTTTTCTCTCGTTCTATACAAATATATATGTATATACATGTATAATTAAGTATAAGTACAAGTATACATATATTCAAATCACTGACGATCTTTATTTATTGTTTTTTCGGTTCGTTTCGCTGAATATACAGTATGAATAAAGCAAAAAAAAAAAAAAAAAAAAAAAAAATTCACATAAACACACTCACAAAATAAGAACCGCACGAGAGTGAGGAGAGGGGGTGCAGGGAGGAGGGGATGGGGATGGGATAGAGGAGAGAATAGGAGGGAAAGGACGACTAGAGGGGAGGGGAGAGGGTAGAAGGATGGGATGGGGAAGGGAGAAAGGGAAAGAGGGGAAGAAGGGTGAGGGAGGTAGAGGGAAGGGGAGGAAAAGGGAGAGGGTGAGGGAAGGGCAGGAGAGGGGAGAGGTGAGAATGAGGAAGAAACTTGGGAATGGAAAGAGGGGGCGAGGAGCGAGAAGTGGAAAAGAAGGGAGATAAAGGTAAAGAGGAAAGGAAAATAGAGTTTAGGAGAGGGGAGGTGAGAGAGTAATAGAGAAAGAGATAGAGGGGAGGAGGAAGGAGAGCGGAAAGGAGAGGAGGGAGGTACAGCCAAGGGTGATTTATCACGTGCAAGA
>NW_028234422.1:38340563-38345563 GCF_977035675.1 Penaeus japonicus | reverse complement strand
CAAGGGGAGCCATCAATACTAATTGCACATCTGACTGTAGTGTTGATAGTTTGATCATGTATGTTTTTTTTTTTTCTTATAATAATTTAACATCTTTGTCACACATTACTGTAAAAAATGGAAATAGGAAATGGTATTATACTATTTAAATGTCTTTATTGGAATCTGCAGATCACATCTTGAAATTCATACAATTATGTCTAAAAAGTCTCCATTTTCACCTTACTCACATTAAGAATCTATAGCAGGCAGTTTCATATAAAATATCAACAACAACGAAACTAAGCACCATAGATACAGGCACCAAAGAAGGTACATAAAATTTGTAGAATGAACTTCATCTCACAAATACATCTCTAAGACTAGACTAAATAATTAGTAGTAGGAAAGTTCTGCCGACACTATGATGAACCTTCTCATCGAATCACTACTTCTGATCCGATGCCGTAACTTGCCAACCGGTCAGCCGCAGGAAACTACCAGGGGCTGAAGTTTTGTTGCTAGATGTATTATTCAGACTTTCTTTCCAGTCCTTTTCCAACGATGTCTTTTCCTGCGGTGAATCCTTCTCTTCCTCCTCTAGACACAGAACTCCCTCCACAATTCCCATTTCCAAAGTGTCCTTCCTTGTCTTGACTGGCATTTTTTCCTTTACCTAGATGTTTCAGAATACTGAAATGTTGAATTAATGATGAGAGATATCTTTAATGGGGTATGTAACAAATTCTAGTAAATCCTTTATTCATTATGTCAGGCTTATTTTGTAGGTTAAAGTTGTAAGTTGTATACTACTCTATGGATATATAAGATTATCTAAACTCCTACAGTTTTCAGGTAAAAGCACATCTACGAGGGAGCCCCATAAGAAGAACTGGGAGCCTTAGGAGGAGCTCCATAGGAAGGACTTGGGGCCTTAGGAGGGGCTCCATAGGAAGGACTTGGAGCCTTTGGAGGGGCCCCATAAGAAGGACTAGGAGCCTTTGGAGGGGCCCCATAAGAAGGACTAGGGGCCTTTGGAGGAGCCCCATAAGAAGGACTAGGAGCCTTTGGAGGGGCCCCATAAGAAGGACTTGGGGCCTTTGGAGGAGCCCCATAGGATGGGCTAGGAGCTTTTGGAGGTGCACCATATGAGGGACTGGGAGCCTTTGGAGGAGCCCCATAGGATGGGCTTGGGGCCTTTGGGCTAGGAGCTTTCGGTGGGGCTCCATAGGAAGGACTGGGTGCTTTCGGTGGAGCTCCATAGGATCCACTAGGGGCTTTCGGGGGTGCTCCATATGAAGGACTAGGAGCCTTAGGAGGTGCTCCATAGGATGGGCTTGGTGCCTTCGGAGGGGCACCATAAGAAGGACTGGGAGCCTTTGGAGGGGCACCATAGGAAGGACTGGGAGCCTTTGGAGGGGCACCATAGGAAGGACTGGGAGCCTTTGGAGGGGCACCATAGGAAGGACTAGGAGCCTTAGGAGGAGCCCCATATCCTTTACTAGGAGCCTTAGGAGGAGCCCCATATCCTTTACTAGGAGCCTTAGGAGGAGGTCCATAAGATGGCCGAGGGCGTCCTTTGCTGGGCCGAGGACGACGGCGTCCTTTACTCGGTCTTCGATGTCCCTTTGACGGACGGCGACTATAGGAAGGCCTTGATCTGCTCGGCCTCCTAGAGCGAGATCGAGGCTGAGCGCGGGGGACAAAAGGAGATCTTCTAATTCTATCTGAGGATTCTAACTCAGCTACGTCACCACGGACTGGAAAGCAAATGAGAGAGAAGGTTTGTTAGTTTAAAGAGGAAATTTCTAGGTATGGTTATGGAACTTCGTCTGACTTACCTTGGCTTGGGTGTCCAGTGCCGCTATAACCCGATCTAGTTTGTTCATGTCCAATGCCTCCTCCTCCAGGACCATACCCTCCAACACCACCTCCTCCTCCGCCAGGACCATACCCTCCAACACCTCCTCCACCTCCCCCTCCGCCAGGACCATACCCTCCAACACCACCTCGTCCTCTATTACCAAGACTTCCAACACCACCATTTCCTCCTCCTCCAGGACCATAAACTCTAGCACCACCTGCTCCTCCATTACTATGACTTCCAAAACTACTTCCTCCTCCTCCTCTATTACTATATCCTCCAAATCTACATCCTCCTCTGTTTCCATGACCTACAATATCACTTCCTCTTTCATTACCATAACCACCAATTCCAACCGTACCTCCACCTCCATCAACACCATAACCACCCCTTCCTTCACTCGTGATTCCATTTCGTCCTCCAGTGTTGCCATGACTTCCTGCAGCACCTCCTTTACCACACCCACCCGTTACTCCCCCACCCTTAACGCTACCCAAACTACCTACAACTCCACCGTGAACTCCACCACATCCTCCCGCATTGCCACCTGCTCCACCACCACCATATTCTCCTCCGGCATTAACATGGGCTCCTTCAACACCTACACCACTACCGCAACCTCCCCCAATGCCACCAACAACTCCACCTGCTTCAAATCTACCATATCCCCCTACGACTCCAGCTCCTCCTCCATACCCACCTGCTATTACTCCAACACCAACTCCAACTCCAGCATTGTCATATCCTCCTCCAATTCCAGCTCCTATACTACCCGTTCCAGCTCCTACTCCAGCTATCCCTCCTACATTACCATATCCGCCTCCAACTCCTGCTCCTCCTCCAACAGTTCTATGTATTCCTCCAACTCCCCCTGCATTACTTTGCCCTCCCACGAAACCTCCTCCAACATTGCCATATCCTCCTCCAACTCCACCTCCTGCTACTGCTCCAACATTTCCATGCCCTCTTCCAGTTCTTCCTCTTACCCTTCCTCCTGCTCCAGTCCCTTCTCCAGCATAACCATGTCCTCCTCCAACGCTTCCAACACTATTTCCCCCTACAACAATACCATTCCTATTTCCAGTTAGTGATCCACCCGCACTCCCATATCCTCCCCCAACTTGTCCCCCACCAACTCCAGCTCCTCCTCCAACACTACTATATCCTCCTCCAAACCCACCATTTGCTCCAAAACTTCCGTCAGTCCCTTTAGCATATCTATGCCCACTGCCAACTCCACTTCTTTCTCCACCACCATTTCTAAATCCACCTCCAACACTAGCAAGTCCATTTCCTACCCCAGCTTTCCCTTCAGTGATGCTATAACCACCTCGACTTCCACCTCCAACCACTACTCCTACTCCCCCTCCTACTCCACTTGGACTTCTAGTTCCAATTTCTCTCCAAACATATCCATTCCCATTCCCACCACTTATTCCACCTACTCCTCCTCCCCCCTTTCTAAATCCACCGTTCAGAACGCCTCCACGCACACCAGATCCACCTGCACCGTAATTCGATCCACCTGCAGTATAACCAGTGGCATAGGAAGAGATTCCCGACCTTCCACCGCTCAATCCGTTTCCAACAAAGCTGCTTCCACCGCCTGTATTGCTGTTGTATCCACTTCCAACTCCTCTTCCAACAGTAACGCCACCGCCATATCCTCCTGTGCCTTCATTAGTGCTGCCAACAGCATACGCTTCTCTTGTACCTCCATTAGTGTTACCAGAAGCATATGTTCTTCCCCCTCCTCCTCCTCCTCCTCCTCCTCCTCCTCCTCCACCAGTATTGCCAGCAACATATCTGCCTTCACCTCCTCCTCCTCCTCCTCCTCCATAGAGTCCTCCACCACCGAATCCTCTCCCTCCAACACCGTTACCAGCAACATATCCTACTGCCACACCATTGCCAATGTTACCACCACCATATTCTCCTCCTCCTCCTCCAACAGTGTTGCCACCACCATGCCCTCCTCCTCCACCAGTGTTTCCACCACCATATCCTCCCCCTCCTCCTCCTATTCCTCCGCCAGTGTTTCCACCACCATATCCTCCTCCTCCTCCTATTCCTCCGCCAGTGTTACCATCACCATATCCTCCCCCTCCTCCTCCTATTCCTCCACCAGTGTTACCATCACCATATCCTCCCCCTCCTCCTCCTATTCCTCCACCAGTGTTACCATCACCATATCCTCCTCCTCCTCCTATTCCTCCGCCAGTGTTACCATCACCATATCCTCCTCCTCCTCCTATTCCCCCGCCAGTGTTACCACCACCATATCCTACTCCAACTCCTACTCCTCCGCCAGTGTTTCCACCACCATATCCTCCTCCTCCTCCTACTCCTCCGCCAGTGTTTCCACCACCATATCCTCCTCCTCCTCCTATTCCTCTGCCAGTGTTTCCACCACCATATCCTCCTCCTCCTACTCCTCCTCCTCCTCCTACTCCTCCACCACTGTTGCCACCACCATATCCTCCTCCTCCTCCTACTCCTCCACCAGTGTTTCCACCACCATATCCTCCTCCTCCTCCTACTCCTCCGCCAGTGTTTCCACCACCATATCCTCCTCCTCCTCCTCCTCCTCCTCCTCCTACTCCTCCACCAGTGTTTCCACCACCATATCCTCCTCCTCCTCCTCCTCCTCCTCCTCCTCCTATTCCTCCACCACTGTTGCCACCACCATATCCTCTTCCTCCTCCACCACCACCACCAGTGTTACCAGCAGCATATCCTCCTCCTCCTCCTCCTCCTCCAGTGTTGCCACCACCGCCAGCCCAGTGCACCACTCCTCCCAGCCTTCCTGCAACACTTTCCACTGCAAAAGGGAAGGAACTGATTATTTGAGTAATGCGAAAATTCTGCATGATTCACCTGTCATGCACAAGAAGCTTCGGAGTTTATTAGATAATTGATTTAGAAAAAAAACGAAGCACACGTACGACATATATTATAACATATAATTCTGTGAGTTATGTTATGAGTTATATAACTTACATAACATTCAATGTTATGTGAGTTATATACATTTAACTCACTCGCACACACACACACACACACACACACACTTTATTTCTGTCCTTCTTTACATGCATGCCTACATAACTAATCTTATTCTGAAGACGATACGGAAACCTAAATCCGCCCAACTTAC
>NW_028234422.1:38330563-38333063 GCF_977035675.1 Penaeus japonicus | reverse complement strand
TATATATATATATATATATATATATATATATATATGTGTGTGTGTGTGTGTATGTGTGATAGATATACGGACAGCTTATCCACCAGTATATATACATTTTGTTATCAATTTCATCGCCACACTAATAGCCATCAAGACAAAATCACCTTCTAAATCAAGCACTAAACATAACAACCATTATAACCCCACTTACTCTCTCTCTTCCTTACACACAAAACCAAACAATCACAAAAAAATACACAAAAACGAGAAAAAAAAAAAACGTACCACTCGTAGGAGCAGCATGATCCGAAGCCAGGTTTCCCCGTCAGACCAAAAGACCAACGACGTATTTTTTCTCTCCTCCTTCCTAAAAGTAGCGAGTGACTATCTCTTGCTTGCGGTCGAGATCGAGAGTGAACACGAAACAGCGGATCCTCAATTTATAGGCGACTTTCACTCTCGTAGGGGGGTAGGGTTGCCAGGTAGGCTATGGAGTTTTTTTTTTTTTTTATTATTATCTTCTAAGTATTAAGGGTTTTTTTCTTAATATTCGTTTTTTTTCTAATTTTGAGGGCGTCTGTGTGATGTGGAACGTAAATTTTCTTTCGTTCTTGTATTGATAGCAACTGGTATATCTTTTTTCCCTTGTGCAGTTAATGATATACTGATATTTTGTTTTGTTCAGTAATCCGTTGATCATATGTAATAGTACTGCTAATGGCAGATATATAAGAATGATATATATAACATTAAGCTTATACCTATGATTATCATTATCATTGTCATTACCATGATTATCATCATTGGATATAACATTAATTATATCATCATTAGAATCATTATTATCCTATTTATCATTGTTATCATCATCATTACTGTTATAATTATCATTATTATTACTATTATCATAATCACTTTCATTGTTGATGCTACTATGATAACTATATGTATATATATACATATATATATATATATATATATATATATATATATATATATATATATATATATATATATATATATATATATATATATATACACATATATAGATCTTTATTATCATTTTTGTTGTTATTACCATTATTATTACTACCATTGGTATTATCATCATTATTACTATTACCAATATTACTATCATCATTATTATGTTACTATCATTACTATGATTATCATTATCATAATTGTTCATATCATTATCATTATCAATGCCCCATCATCATTAGAGAGAGAACTATTACCAATATTACTATCATCATTATTATGTTACTATCATTACTATGATTATCATTATCATAATTGTTCATATCATTATCATTATCAATGCCCCATCATCATTAGAGAGGGAAGGAGAGAGAGAGAGAGAGAGAGAGAGAGAGAGAGAGAGAGAGAGAGATGTGTGTGTATATATATATGTATATATATATATATATATATATATATATATATATATATATATATATATATATATATATATATATATGTGTGTGTGTGTGTGTGTGTGTGTGTGTGTGTGTGTGTGTGTTTATATATGTATATATATATATATATATATATATATATATATATATATATATACATATATATATATATACATACATATATATATTATATACATATATATGTGTATATGTGTATAGATATGCTTATATATAGAGAGATAGAGAAGGACAAAGAGAGAGAGAGAGGGGGGGGGGGAGAGAGAGGGAAACCTGGAAGGATTTATACAGAGATAGAGAAGGACAGAGAGAAAGAGAGAGAGAGTGAGAGCAAGAGAGAGAAAAAAGGGAGAGAGACAAGCATATAGACAGACAAAGAGAAAAAAAAACAGATACAAAGGGTGAGTGAATAGAGGGAGCGATGAAGTAAAAAGGAAATAGAGCGAAAGATGTAGACACAGAATGAGATAAAAATAAAAAAAATGTGCTATTCATGGAATTATCAGTTCACATAGAGAAATGTTCAGGATGTAGGCGCGAATCTTGGAAATGATGATGCTTATAGTGATGGTGATGATAATATTTTTAATAGCAGTAGCAACATAAAGGGTAGTGGTAGCAGTGACAGTAGTTGTGATAGTGATGATAATTAT
Source organism: Penaeus japonicus (assembly GCF_977035675.1). Taxonomy (NCBI): domain Eukaryota; kingdom Metazoa; phylum Arthropoda; class Malacostraca; order Decapoda; family Penaeidae; genus Penaeus; species Penaeus japonicus. The sequence continues at coordinate 38,330,992 of NW_028234422.1, read as the reverse complement.
AATTTTAAGAAGAAGAATGATGTTAATAATTGTAATGATAATGATGACATTAATAAAGATGATAGTATTATAATAGTGATTGAAGATAATGATAACTTTATTTATCATTATATAATTCATTATCATCCTTATGATTTTATGGTGATAAAAAGGATAATTATGATGATACAGTTAATAGTTATGATAATACAAATAATTATAAGATAATGATAATGCTGTCAGTAATGGTAAGGATGATGATGATGACGATGATAATGATTTATTGAAATTATAATGATGATTATGATAATGATAATACCAAAAATGATAAAAGTACTACCACTAATACTGCTAATAATAATAATGATAATGATGATAATAATGACAGTAATGATAATGATGATAATGATAACAGTAATGATAATTATGATATTGTCAGTAATGATAACG
>NW_028234422.1:38323063-38325563 GCF_977035675.1 Penaeus japonicus | reverse complement strand
CTATCTCTCTCTTTCTCTTTCTCCCCCCCCTCTCTCTCTCTCTCTATCTATCTATCTATCTCTCTCTCTATCTATCTCTCTCTCCCTCTCTTCCTCTACCTCTCTCTTTCTTTCTCCCTCTCTCTCTCTCCCTCTCCCTCTCTCTCTCTCTCCCTCTTTCTCTCAATATCATTCTTTCGTTTTCTTACTCTTCCTCTTATATTCTCTTTCGGTCAAGCATCACATCATACCGAGCTGCAACCTCAACCCCCCCCCCCTCTCCCGCCACTACTTTCCCACCCCCCTCCCAGACCCTCGACCCCCTGCTATGCCCCCATGAATCCCCCCACCCCTACCCCCTTCATTTTTGCTGAGTCACGCCGCATGTGACGGAATAAATTGCCTCATTGGAAACCCTCTTGGGTTAACTATGCCGATTTTTTTCTAAGCTGTGTAATGCTTATCTTTTTTTCTTATTTACCTTTGTATCTTTATCATCCTTCTCTATCTCTTTCTTTCTCCCTCTCTCTATCTCTATCTATCTATGTTTATCTATCTATCTCTATCTTTCTCTCTATCTATCTATATATTTCTATCTATCTATCTATCTCTCTATCTATTTTCATATTATTATTCTCATTTCCATTACTTCTAGTTTTATTGTCATAATCATTATCATTATTATGATTTATGGATGTCAAAAGTAATGAAAATGAGAACAATGATGATAATGATAATGACAATAACAGTGATAATTATGATGATGATATTGATGACAATGGTTGCAGTGATGATTTTTAATCATGATAGTAATATTGACAATCATCATGATAATAATAATGATGTCTATAATGATAATGATGATAATGAGGACAATCATATTAATAATAATCAAAATAATGATGATGGTAATTATAAGGATTATATTGATAAGGGTAATAACAATGATGATTGTAATAATATTTGTAATACTTATATTATGATAATGATAATAACAATAATAGTAATAATTATAATGATACTGAAAAAAAATATAGAAATTGATAACTATGATGATGCTGATAATAGCAAAGGATAATAGCAATATTTGGATAATGATACTGATAATGATAATAGTAGCAAAAATTACGTTAACAATAATAACAATGATAATGATGATGATAAAAATAACCATAATAATAATAATAACCATGATAACAGTGATAATTATGATGATGATAATGATAATGATGATGATAATAACAAGAATGACAATATGAGTAGTAATAGTGATGATAATTAGATAATGATAACAATAATATCAATGGCGATAATATTAATTATAATGATCATAATAATGATAATAACAATAACAACGATAAAGATGGTAATGATAAAGATGACGATGAAAATAATGATGATAATGTTAATGACAATAATAACGATGATAAAAATAATGATAATGATAGTAATAATCATCACAAGGATAATACAAAAAACGATGATAATAATGATAGTAATGATAATCATAATATTGATCATATTAGTAATAATGTGATATCAATAATAGTGATATCAACAATAGTAATGATGATATTGATAATGATAATAGTGGTAATGATGACAATGATAACAATAACAAGGGCAATGATAATAATGATAACGAAAAAGAAAGTAATGATAATGGTAATCACGATAATGATGATTATAATAACAATGATGATAATAATGATGAAGATGCTTATGACAATAGCAAAAATAATAATGAATTATTACCACTATCAAGGAAATAGTGATAATGATATGAATAAGTAACAGAAAAGAAATTTTAAAAAATGATAAGGAAGATAATAACGACACAGATATACTAATGATAATAATGATAATTGCAATAGAGTTGACAAGGATAATGGCAACGGTAAAACTGATCACACACATAAATCGACTTTTATCCAAGCCAGAGACACTCAATCAAACAGCAATGATAGAATGTGTATTGGTCGTTGCATCAGATATTGCAGCTATTAAATTGCATCATTTTGGAGTAACACCAAATGTACTGCATGTTTTTTTTTTTTTTTTTTTTTTTTTTTTACACAGAAGTAAAAAAATAGGATTATATTATGAATTTAAAATGGAATCATACAAGTACTATTTTGGTAGCTTTCTTATTCACCATTTCATTTTCAAGGTAAATCATCTAACATGTAGTAATAATAATGATAACATTAGTAATGATAACAAAAACCATAATAACAAAGAGAGAGAGAGATTGAAAAAAAAGAGAAAGAAAGAGAGAGAAGAGAGGAGAGGAGACCTATGACCAAATTAGACAAACGCGTTCTTTTGAATAAAGAAGTAACTGCGAAAGTTCGTACCAACATATGGAGGAGAATGCGACTTTAATAAATTGCAAATGAAAGGTATGGCAAAGTTTTACGTAAGAGTCACCTATGACGTCACTCCCGTGGCACCTTCTTGTTTACATTTTTTGTTTGTTGTCTCTCTCTTTGCTTACTCGAGAGTACGCGAAAGTGAAGGG
>NW_028234422.1:38298063-38303063 GCF_977035675.1 Penaeus japonicus | reverse complement strand
ATAAAGAGGAGAGACAGACGCACACATAGTAACAGATATAGAGGAGAGACAGAGGCTGGGGAGGGATACCAGAGTTGTAAAGAAAGAGGCTGAGAAGAATGTTTATACACACACACACACACACACACACACACACACACACACATATATATATATATATATATTATATATATATATATATATATATATATATATGTATATATACACACACACAAACACACATATATATACATGTATGTGTGTATGTGTGTGTGTGTGTTGTGTGTGTGAGTGTGTGTGTGTGTGCTGTGTGTGTGTGTGTATATATATATGTATATATGTAAATACACAACAAACCAATCATCACGTGAATCTAAATAATAATCACAATCATCATATGATAAATGATATGATACTGACATTAGTAGTTGCATGCTAATTGATATTAATGTTATTAGCGTCGCAGTTTCTATCACCATCATTGTAATTACAATTACCATCGATACTGATCTATCAACCGCATGATATGGACTATATATGTATATATATATATATTATTATATATATATAATTATATATATATATATTATATATATATACATATATATATTATATATACATATATATCAGACACAGTAGTAGTATTGATGAAAACAAACCCTAGATCCGGAAAATATCCCACCATTAGTTCTTATAGCTTCTGGAAGAATGGACAGCCATAGAGTTGCTTTCTGAGGTGTTGCCGTCACTCATCGATTGCTCTGCTGTGCTTGAGAGGAAATCGGTCATCAGTCCTCATAAGTGATCTGTCTGTGATGTGAAGTATGAAGTGACGGTCGCATAAGAAAGTGGTGTGGAGTATGAGGTTAACGTGATGAAAGTTCTAGGTTTAAGTAATAAGTGGAGGCGTATGCAAGGCTATAGGGGGTGGTTTGGTGTCTATATTATTTTAATTCGTAAAGAAAAGTAATGGCTGTAGTAGTATTAGTTGTAATAGTGCTAGCTTCAGAAGCAGTAGTAGTAGAAGCAATAGCAGCAGCAGTAGTAGTAGCAGTAGCAGTAGCAGTATTAATAACAGTAGTAGCAACAGTAGCAGTAACAGCAGCAGTAGTGATAGTAGTAGTAGCAGCAGGAGTAGTAGTAGTAGCAGTAGTAATAGTAGTAGCAGCAGCAGCAGGAGTAAGGGTAGTAGTAGTAGCAGCAGCAGTAGTAAAGTAGTAACAGCAACGGGAGTAATGGTAGTAGTGGTATTTGTATCATTTATTATTCATATTATCAGTATTGTTGTTGTTGTGGTTGCTGCTGGATGACCACTATAATTATCTCAAAAGAACAACGTAGTAAGCAAAAATAAACAACAAAACTAGTAGAGAAAAAAGCAAACACGAATCGACCCAACGAGGCACTGTCATGAAAATTGCTTGTTTTAACCTAATTACGAAAATACGGAGAAAAAATCTAAACTGCATCTTTCGTGCGCGCGTGTGTGTGTACTTGTTTTTTGTTTGTTTGTTTTCTTTGTCTTTGTATGCTTATATTTGCTTGTTTATATATGTGTTTCTGTGTTTGAGAGCGTCTGCACGTGTCTGTGTATTCGTAAGTAATATGGGTGTGTTTATGTGTGTTTGTGTGTGTGTGTGTGAGTGTGTGTGTGTGTGTGTGTGTGTGTGTGTGTGTGTGTGTGCGCTAATGTGTGTGTGTGTACAGGATTGGGCGCTCTATGTATCTATTTATTCGACGTGTATGTATCTGAGCGTATACATATAAGCATTCGTGTCCATGTGTGAACGTGAGCACGTGTCTGTGATGTACGATGTGTGGATAACCCCCCCCCCCACCCTCCCCTGTCCTCTTCACACACAGAGACTCATAATGTCTCTGTGGGTTTTGTGTGGCCGGATATCCGTTAGGCGGTTGTTTGTTCGTCTCCTGCATTTGGGGATTCGTACACACTTTTCTCTGTGTAATCGAGAGACAGAGAGACAAAGAAAGAGAGAAAGAGGGAGGGAGAGAGAGAGAGAGGGAGAGAGAGAGAGAGAGAGAGAGAGAGAGAGAGAGAGAGAGAGAGAGAGAGAGAGAGAGGGAGAGAGAGAGAGAAAGAGGAGAGGGGGAGGGGGGGGGGGGGGGGGAGGAGAGAGAGAGAGAGAGAGGGAGAGGAGAGGAGAGGGAGAGAGATAAAAAGAGAGAGAGAGAAGGGAAAGGAAGGGAAAATTTGGACAAGGAAGAGAGAGAGGAGGGGAGAAAGAATACAACAGCGAGACAGCGACCGGATACAGGACCAGAGATACGAAAGCAACCGTGATTAAAGAGGGGAGACACCAAAACAAAAAGCACGCACGACATAAACGATATAGTAACAGATATAGAGGAAGAAAGAACAGTAGGCCTGGGGAGGGATACCAGAAGGTTTGTAAAGAAAGAGGCTAAAGAAGAATGTTTATACACCACAATGAGCACACCCGAACGGGACAAGACACACGACGAGAGACAAAACTGAGACCGCTATATAACAAAGACAAACGACATAAACCAACAAATCAGATTCAGACAGGGCGACACACATATATATATATATATATTATTAATGATAATATATATATATATATATATATAGAGAGAGAGAAGAGAAGAAGAAGAGAGAAGGAAGGCAGAGAGGAGTAGAGAAAGAAAGGAGAAAGAGAGAGAGAGAAAGAGAAAGAGAGAAGGAGGGAGACGAGGAAGGAAAAAAGGACCTGAAACAAAGAAAGAAAGAAAGAAACGAGAGAGGGGATAGAGGAAGATCAAAGTTACAAAGAGAGACAAGAAAGGGAACGCATATAGGAAATAATAAGAAGAAGCTAATGTTGTTTGGTTTTCGTGGCCGTTTCTAAATTTTTCCAGGACATTGTAAAGCCTATCTGCACGAACCTTAAATTAGCAGTGATAATTAACCATAACCAGTACACACGAGCCCGTCCTCTTGCACTATAAATTCTCCAAAAAAGACGTCCCGTGTATGCTTACTATACTGACCAAATACAGGGTGCGGTATGCGGGGTATGTGTTCGTAGAGTTTAATACGATTTTTATCTTTATAATTTTTTCAGACTTTATTATCCGTATTTTGTTTCTTGTATGTATCGCATATATATATATATATATATATATATATATATATATATATATATATATATATATTGAGTACCTTTGGGCGGAAGGATTTAATGTTTATGCAAATAAAAACAAACAAAGAGAAAACGAAAGTGAAACAAAACTATCTCCGTGTCAGTATATGCAAATTAGGTCTCCTAAATCAGGTGTGTACATACACATAAAGGGGAAACACAGAAGACAACTTGTGTGTATATTCGCTGTTCTTCTTTGTTGTCCTTTGTTTTTATTTATTTCTTCTTCCTTTTCTTTAACATCATCTTCATCTTCGTCGTTGCCATCATTTCCTTAGTCCTCATCACCATCGCCATCTTTCTTGCCATCACCATCATCATCATCATCTTCATCTTAAAAACATCACCACCACTATCACCAACAGTTTACTAATCTAATTTACCGACGTTTTTCCCTTGTAATCATCAGCATTAATGAGAGTAATGAGACATCACACCAGACTTATTAGCAGTAATTACAGCTGTTTCGCTCGTGCGGGTGTGAGCACATAAACGGTCATTCCTCCAACACTACTTCGGTATCATCCACTTTGATATACAGTTAAGCTCGTTTTGTCTTTGGAATTCAACTGTGTGTGTGTCTAAGCCTCAACTTTTGAAACTTTATCATTTTGACACTATTAATAATAATGATTGGTATGATTATGGAAAAACATCAGCGATGATAATAACGTCATAAAATAGTGATAATGGTAATGTATTAAAGGGGAGGGGACCCAAAAAACTGGGAATGGTGTTTACAAAAATGTTAATAAATGACAAAAAATTAAAAGGAAAAATGAAGTAAATTCTGATGTATTTAAAATTATGACGGAAAAAAGGGGGGATACTGATAATGATGATTATGATAATATAAAAAACAGTAATGATAGTAATGACAATGATGATAATAATGATTATGATAATAATAATAATAATGGCGATAATAAGAATGATAACGATAATGATAATAACAATAATATATAATGAATCATATTTTCTACGAAACATGAGATATAATGATAATAACAACAACAATAAAAAATCCCCGCTAAAAAAACCCGATTACCCTTTAACGACTTTTAAAGTAGCCAAAAGAGAGAGAGAGAGAGAGAGAGAGAGAGAGAGAGAGAGAGAGAGAGAGAGAGAGAGAGAGAGAGAGAGAGAGAGAGAGAGAGAGAGAGAGAGAGAGAGAGAGAGAGAGAGAGAGAGAGAGAGAGAGAGAGAGAGAGAGAGAGAGAGAGAGAGAGAGAGAGAGAGAGAGAGAGAGAGAGAGAGAGAGAGAGAGAGAGAGAGAGAGAGAGAGAGAGAGAGAGAGAGAGAGAGAGAGAGAGAGAGAGAGAGAGAGAGAGAGAGAGAGAGAGAGAGAGAGAGAGAGAGAGAGAGAGAGAGAGAGAGAGAGAGAGAGAGAGAGAGAGAGAGAGAGAGAGAGAGAGAGAGAGAGAGAGAGAGAGAGAGAGAGAGAGAGAGAGAGAGAGAGAGAGAGAGAGAGAGAGAGAGAGAGAGAGAGAGAGAGAGAGAGAGAGAGAGAGAGAGAGAGAGAGAGAGAGAGAGAGAGAGAGAGAGAGAGAGAGAGAGAGAGAGAGAGAGAGAGAGAGAGAGAGAGAGAGAGAGAGAGAGAGAGAGAGAGAGAGAGAGAGAGAGAGAGAGAGAGAGAGAGAGAGAGAGAGAGAGAGAGAGAGAGAGAGAGAGAGAGAGAGAGAGAGAGAGAGAGAGAGAGAGAGAGAGAGAGAGAGAGAGAGAGAGAGAGAGAGAGAGAGAGAGAGAGAGAGAGAGAGAGAGAGAGAGAGAGAGAGAGAGAGAGAGAGAGAGAGAGAGAGAGAGAGAGAGAGAGAGAGAGAGAGAGAGAGAGAGAGAGAGAGAGAGAGAGAGAGAGAG
>NW_028234422.1:38254332-38290463 GCF_977035675.1 Penaeus japonicus | reverse complement strand
CATTTCGTTTCCTTGATTTCTTATCAACTTTACACAGTAACTTAAAAGTTGAACATATTGTTGGGTTTGTTTCTCCAGGTTGAGGCTGTTTACCATGAAGGAATTGTTCGCCTTTCGACCAACTGTGCAAATGAAGCAGCAAAAAGGAAGGTGAAAATCTATCTTGAGATTTCAGCTGGAAACATGGCATCTGACGAGAAGGTGAGCATTTGTATTTATAATTTTTCAGGTGTTACTTTGTTTTGTGTTGATGGAATTGGGAATGTAAATAGCATTATTCTTTATAGATTTCATAGTGATTGGGTTTTATATGCTTAAAATGAATCTCCCCCCTCACCTTTTGTTTTTTCATTCTTAACATTGTCTTAGACTTGGTATTTGTTTTTTATATATATTATACAATAAACAGGTGTCTAAACTATATTTCTCTCTCTCTCTCTCTCTCTCTCTCTCTCTCTCTCTCTCTCTCTCTCTCTCTCTCTCTCTCTCTCTCTCTCTCTCTCTCTCTCTCTCTCTCTCTCTCTCTCCCCCCCCTTCTGTCTTCTTTTCTCTTCTTCTCTCTCCTTCTCTCGCTCCCTCTCCCACCATAATATTAAACTAACTTCATGTCCAAAACCTAGATGGCACCACTTTCTCCTAGCACCAGCAGGAGAGAGAGCCTTGAATGGCAGCCATCTACGGTCTCAAGCAAGCACTATCTTTAGAGAGTGGTGTCACACAGCAAGTTACCTACCTCTTGTTCTAGAGTACCGCAGCTGAAGGATGGTGCAAGCTGAACGAGAAGAGGAAGGTGACTCAAACTATACCATGTCTAAAATGTGCTCCTATGCCAATAGGGATGCCTTTTACTGTGGCACTCAGACATAAGCACAGGTTTCCTTCCTCTTCCCTACCTCTTCATGTTATCTTCATTGTAGATGGTTATATGTTTTTTACTCGTTCTTGACAGCACACAAATACGAAGAAATAAAGTTGCTTTTTGTCCTCCCATAAAACAGCAATACTTCTATCACACTGAGAATAAAGAAAATAATGTGCTAATATGAATTATATACCAAAATTTTAGTCAACTGCAGCATTGATAGAGCCAGTCATGTGGCACATATGTCTCTAAATACAATAAAACACACAAAAAATAAAACACTAAAATGGCTCTAGTTTTATAATGAGTGACTGAATGAAAGTGGGAAAAGGTATGGTGTGTTTAGTTGCCTTGCTCTGAAATAAAACCCACCTTGGAGACTAGGCAAGCGAATCTATCCCCTAGGTGGCAACACTATATTGTCAGTCGAGTTTTAGTCCTGACAGTACATATCAACACCAAAAAAAAGACCAACACATAAGTAGGATTATCATGAGTGAATGAAAGAGCAAGAAAAATGGTGACATTTTGGGTTACCTCTGTTACTGAAATCTGTCTAGAGTGCCACATAACTGCACATCCAGCAGGTTGTTATAGAAATACTATTTTAAGATGTGAAATGTAGAGAAGATATGAAGATGCTGATAGTCAAACAAGGAAAAACAATAAATGAATTCCCATAATCATGGTATTATAAATGTTTGATGGATGATGCCAAAAAAATTAACTTTACCCAACTTCCCTTTTATGAAAACCCTTATTAGTGCCTGTCTTTCCCAACTGAAACCAGGCACCCTGAGTGTGAGAGTGGCACTACCAAGCTCCTCTTTTGGGAACTCTACTCTGCATCTCGGCATTAAGTGACTAGAGCTTTAAAATGTCATCAGTACAGAATCAGGCAAAATTAGCCTCACACCCTATGTATATGTGACCAGTGACTGTCCTTTCTTGCTTGACTAAAAGGGGAAATAATGTAAGAAGGGGGTAGGGCTGATTTTACCTGACTGTGCTGGTGACTATGATATGGTCTGCTTATTTATTAAATCATTGATATTATTATAGGTTTCATTTTTTGTTTTGTTTGACATAGTAGATTTTTTTGTCTGAGAATGCACAAATATTTGCTTGTATAAATCAAGGGAAATTTCATTTTTGCTTTATACCATTTTGATTTACAGAAGGCATCAGACGAACACACTATTTCCAGATAGTGAGGGAAATATATTAAATGTCCCATAATTCTTTTTAAGAAAAAATATCCAGACATTGTACTCCACACTTAGGCACACACACACACAAACACATACAAACACTTTTCCCTGTGTATCTACACCAGCCTTTTAGCTTGGTGTTTATTACACAGAAGCCTTACTTCCTTCATTTTTTCCTTCTCAGACTCCCCACAAGGAGACCAGTGACTGCAACCCATGGACGAGCATAGCCAAGAACAAGCACCAGGTCGAGAAGGAGATACAGAGCATCCCTGACCTGAACTGGATCATTGTGCGTCCAGCCATTGTGTATGGCAAATCTGACCGAACTGGCCTTAGTAAGTGTTTGCGTAGGTGGTAAACCATACTTTTGGTTGGTATTGCTTGAATCTATGCTGCTGACTGTAATAGGGTTAATCAATTTGATTGACAGGATTCAGGAGTTTTGTTGGAGGTTAATGTATTGTCTTAGCCCTTTAACGTTGGGTTACAAGATATCACGCTAAGTGGTAATAGTACTTGCTGCCGTGGACGAGATATTTTGTCATGGCTTTCTGTATGGCTAGCATGCTGATAGATTGGGCATGTAGTGGTTGGCAGCGGCTTGGACACGTAGCGGTTGGCAGCGGCTAGAGCTGGCAAATAGTCTGAGGCATTGAAATAACCCTTGCATTTAGACCAATTGGAGCCAAAACCACCTCATTGGCAACGGGTTAACCCAATGGTACTGGGAAATAATTGGAGCACACTTACCTCTGTGTCAGGATTGAAGAGAAGTCACTCATTTGTTTTTTCATGGTTGTCATTCAATTTGGGCAAGACAATTAGAACAGAACAGAGATCAGCCTCCATTGTCATAGCTTCTCTAAGTACCTTCAAGAATTCTGGCCTGTCCTTGCCATGCCATCCATTGTCATATAGTTCATGTTGTCTTATATAGAGCTATTTTCTGTGAAAGTTTATATCAGGAACATATTTTGCTGTTAAGAGTTGTATGCAGCTACATATTTTCATAATACAAATATGAAAATGTATGAACAATCAAATAGAATGAAGATAAATTTTGTACTTATATGGACCACCTATCTTCCAGCTCCTCGCCTGGTGTTTGGGGCTGTCTACCGCCACCTGGGTGAGATGATGAAGATGATGTGGGATGAAAACCTGGTCATCAATACTGTGCATGTTACTGATGTTGCAAGGTAAGTTAGTACTTATTTTTGTTATTCATATTTTTGTGTACATCTTCATTTTTTCTTCTCCTTCTTCTCCTTCTCCTTCTCCTTCTCCTCCTCTTATCTCCTATTCCTTCTCCTCCTCCTCCTTCCACTTCTCTTTCTCCTATTCCTCCTCCTCCTCCTCCTCCTCCTCCTTCCTCCTCCTCTTATTACTCTTCCTCCTCCTCCTCTTCCTCCTCCTCTTCCTACTCCTCTTCCTACTCCTCTTCCTCCTCCTCTTCCTACTCTTCCTCTTCCTCCTTCCTCCTCCTCCTCCTCCTCCTCCTCCTCCTCCTCCTCCTCCTCCTCCTCTTATTTCCTATTGCTGCTCCTATTCCTCCTATTCTTATTTCCTATTCCTTCTCCTCCTCCTCTTATTTCCTATTCCTTCTCCTCCTCCTCCTTCTTCTCTTTCTCCTTTTCCTCCTCCTTCTTCTCCTCCTCCATCTTCTCCTTCTCCTCCTAATCATAATCCTAATCCTCCTAATCCTCCTAATCCTCCTAATCCTCCTTCTCCTCCACCTTCTCCTTCTCCTCCACCTTCTTCTTCTCCTCCACCTTCTCCTTCTCCTCCACCTTCTCCTCCTCCTCCTCCACCTTCTCCTCCTCCTCCTCCACCTTCTCCTCCTCCTCCTCCTCTTCCTCCTCCTTTTCTTCCTCCTCCTCCTATTTCTCTTTTATTTCTTCTTCTTATGATTCTGTTTCTCCTTCTTCTTCTTCTCCTTCTTCTTCTCCTTCTTCTTCTTCTCCTTCTTCTTCTTCTCCTCCTTCTTCTTCTCCTCCTTCTTCTCCTTCTTCTTCTCCTCCTTCTTCTTCTCCTCCTTCTTCTTCTCCTCCTTCTCCTCCTTCTTCTTCTCCTTCTTCTTCTCCTCCTCCTCCTCCTTCTCCTCCTTCTCCTCCTACTTCTCCTCCTCCTTCTCCTTCTTCTCCTCCTCCTTCTCCTTCTTCTCCTCCTCCTCCTCCTCCTCCTTCTCCTTCTTCTCCTCCTCCTCCTCCTCCTTCTCCTTCTCCTCCACCTTCTTCTCCTTCTCCTTCTCCGTCTTCTCCGTCTTCTCCTTCTCCTTCTCCGTCTTCTCCGTCTTCTCCTTCTCCGTCTTCTCCGTCTTCTCCTTCTCCTTCTTCTCCTTCTCCTTCTTCTCCTTCTTCTCCTTCTCCTTCTTCTCCTTCTTCTCCTTCTCCTCCTTCTCCTTCTCCTTCTCCTTCTTCTTCTCCTTCTCCTCCTTCTTCTCCTTCTCCTTCTCCTTCTCCTCCTTCTCCTTCTTCTTCTCCTTCTCCTCCTTCTTCTCCTTCTCCTTCTCCTTCTCCTTCTCCTTCTCCTTCTCCTTCTTCTCCTTCTCCTTCTCCTTCTTCTCCTTCTCCTCCTTCTTCTTCTCCTTCTCCTTCTTCTCCTTCTCCTCCTTCTTCTTCTCCTTCTCCTTCTCCTCCTTCTCCTTCTCCTTCTTCTCCTTCTCCTTCTCCTTCTCCTTCTTCTTCTTCTTCTTCTTCCTCTTGGAGGATGTCAGTGTGAGATATTTGAGAAAAGAAGAAGAATGTGCTTTAATTTATATATTGAGATTAAGAAGAAATATAGGTTTTAATTTGTGAATTGATTATATCAGTTGATATAACTATTTATTTTTCATTTATAACTTTATTTAATGCTTCAATGTATATATACTGCATGAATTTGACTTTTTCATTATATCAAATCATCATTTGATTTATTACTTCAATTGCATAATTATTTAATTGATCCCTTAACCCAATGATGACAGTGTGTCACACCCGTGTGACATGGTAAAGTGCTTGATGACGGGACGACACACCAGTGTGACGTCCCCAAGGCGATATTGCGTAGGCCCGGCATAGGGGGTTGCCACTTCTCGCCGGGCCCGTCGGGATTGGGTTAACTGATCATCCCATATATCGTATAACAAAATGAAATAATATTTCCAGAGCCATTGTGTGGTTGTGCCAGCAAGGGAAAACCAAAGAAATCTACAACATTGTTGATGATGGAAATACCAAGCAAGGAGACCTCAATAACATTGTTTCAGATATATTTAACATCAACCATGACTACTGGGGCAATACTTTGTCAACCATTGCAAAGGTATGAACTGTGAGTCATGTTGGGTGATGAACTTATTTTAGAAAGAGGACGTGAATAGAAATTTGGTAAAGTAAGTTTGTGAATACTTTATAAATGGTTTCTTTTTCCATTGTCTAGACAGCAAAAACAAGGAAGGAAAGAAAAAAAACTAATCATTTTCAAAGCATTTTAAGCCTTAAACATCCTCATTTCCATTCCAGACTGACGCAGTGGGTCTTGTGAGTGAAATCAACGAGAAGCATCTGGTTCCTTGGGCTGCCATCTGTTCGGCAGGGGGGCTTGACAACACTCCCCTCACACCTTACATTGACCAGAACTCGGTTCACCCAAACCACTTGCACCTTGATGGTTCAAAGCTACGCAAGGAGGGATTCACCTTCTCCAAACCAAAGCCTAGTCATGACAGTCTCATGGAGGTGAGGCTTCAGTTTCTCAAAAATGAATATGAAGAGATTGATAAAATAGAAAAATTGTAAAATGAGGCTTAAGATTTAAGTGTTTTTTAACTTGAAAATAGTTTCTAATTTATTTTTAGTGTTAGATCATTTTTAATGATTTCTGTGATATCCTAGGACCCCTTGATAGGGTGAGCTACACAGTTTAGAAAACAAAAGTAAAAGTTAGGAAATAATTTTCACTTTTTTGGTGTTTCTAATTGAAGAGGAGACAAGATGAACTTGAAAATTTGCAAATTTAGTCTCCTTTCTTATTGCAGCAGTGTTTCATTTTACAATTGTTATATTTTATTTTCCTAGTGGGAAAAAAAATAATATAAAAAACAAACTTTTCTAGTTACAATACTATGGTGCAATTTTTAAAATATTTTCATTATGATTAGAAAAGGAATTGAATTATAAATACACCTACTAGAATTATTTTTAAAAATTAAATTGGTTCGTGTTTGTGTTCAAATGTTATATATGTAGGCCTCAGCTTTTCTGTCTGTGCCAGAGAATTCCAGACTAGTTATTCATAAAAATTAACTGATATTTGATTCTCATTGTGTATTAATTTTTGTTGGCTACATAAACAATACAATTACTTTTGCAATTTATTGTTTGTACATTGTGGGGTACAAAAAAAAGTAAATGGATACTGATCTTCAAGTAGATAAGATATTTTAGAATTCACAGAGGAAGACAATAGTATGGTTTGTGTTTGCATACAAGGCTTTGTATTTTTAAACATTCTTAATCCGTTAACAACGAGTGACTAGATATCACGTCTAGTGGTTTTTGAGCCAGACGCCGGGGATGAGTTGTTTTGTCCAGGCCAGCGTGCCTGGTGAGCGGGCGCACAGTGCTCGCTCGCAGCCAATGTGGCCGAGAATCCCAACGTTAGGCTTATGTGTTCGAATGTCCCAACATTTCAGCCATTTAACCCATTCACGCCGAATGTCCCAACATTTCAGCCATTTAACCCATTCACGCCGGGGCCCTCCCGGCTTTGCACGGTCACAATACCGGGGTTTTCGAATGCATAAGCCTAACGCCTCGAGATTCTCAGACGCACAAGCCGCGAGCCTGGGCTGCATGCTCGCTCACCCCGAGTGCCGGCCTTGCCCTCATATCTCGTCCCCGCAGTCTGACGTAAAAAACACAAAACGTGTCATCACGTCAACCGGCTCCAATGGGTTAAAGCTGAAATAGCCCCATCGGGAACGGGTTAAGGGAAGAATTTACAAATCTATCTTGACTTTGATATGTTGCAGATATTGAAAGATTTCATCGCAATGAAGATGTTCCCAGCCAATGCTCTTCCAAGTCAATAATGAAGTGGGAGACTGCCTTACATAAAGAAAACTTCAGGTGCAAAAGAAGCAGTGAGGTCACATTGCATATAAGAAAGATGACATTGCAAAGATGGGCCTATTCAACCAGTGAGGCAGAGGATGTTTTCTATAATTATCATTCTTAGTATTTTTTTTCTTTTACATATGTATTTTTTCCCCTTCTTGGTCTGTGTTTAGAATTAGACATTAGCAAACAGAATTTGTAGAACACCCCAGAAGCTCTTGTGATTTCAAAAAGTCTTTCAAACAAACAAAAAAGAATAAAAAAAAAGACCAGGGTTATTAGTCAGGGGCCTTTTAAGACATACAGTGTCAGTGATAGAATTCATTAGTTTAAATGTTTTATACAAAGATGATAACTAATCAAATGAGGAAGCAAATTATACATTGATTAGTAAGCATAAAGTGGATAGTGTGCTTGTAGTATAAAAGTAAGTTTTCCCTTTTTTTCTTTTCCTCTTGAAAGATTCACAGTGGGAGAGTTTAAGTACAATTTTCATTACTGTTGTAGAGTGAGTAGTTTTTCATTTCGTTGGTGTTATTAAAAAAAGTGATTTTGACTGTTACATTAAATTGATATCAAAACACTCACTCACTCTTGCCTCCACACAGACATTTTCACTCCCTCTCTTCACTGTTTCTCTTTCTTTTCATTCTCCTTTTCCTTCTCTCTCTCACTCTCTCTTCTCAGTTTTATTTCTTTTCCTGTCTCTGCCTCTCTACCTCTCCATTTCCTCCCCTGTCTTTTTCTCTTTCTCTTTCTCACATATTCACAAAGCAATCTTGATTTAGTTTAAATGTTCCCCAAGATGATAAAAGCAGTGACAGAAAATCTTTGACATTTATCGTCTGTGGTGCTTGGTTGGCTTTCATTGTGCCAATAGCATTCTAGTGTTTTTTTCATACAAGAAAATAATAAGATACTGCCTTCAGATGCCTTTACTAGCTAATAATTACTACCTGAAGGCACAAGCAGGTTAGCGACTTGCTAAATATGCAGATCAGCATGAAGAGCTGAGTGTAATTATTGATTTTTTATATATAACCTGGGAACACTAACAAGTCTCATGTAAGGTCCATTATTATGTGTTTTTTTTTTCTGAGGGTACTTCAACCATTGCTCAAAGGTCACAAGGTATTCAGTGCTATGCCATGCAAGGCCACATTTTTTTCTATGATATTCTCATAATACATAGTATGATTTTTTTTTTTTTTATGTATACAATTTTTTTTATGCTCATTTGGTTTCATGATTTTGATTTGTATAGTGCAGTATGGTCATTATGTGCTCATTGAATTCAGTGACCCATGTTGTTAATGGATGATAGATCAGTGCAGAAAGATGTTTGCTTATGAAATGAGAAGAGAAAAGCCTTTTGATCGTCAATTGTTAAAATAATCCAAATGTTATACCCTGTTGGATGCTTTTAAAAATGTTAGAATTGAATGTGTTATCTATGTATATTGAAGTCTGAAGCAGAGAGTCAACTAAGTTTATACATTCCATTTGATGTGAATTTTGAATGTGTATGGAAAAGGACATTTTGAGTGTTGCAATACAAACTAAAGGAATTAGGCATTATTATAAATGTTTCCAAGTACATGGGACTCTCCCAATATTTCCAAGTTTTTACTCTGAGTAAGAATTAGTACAACAGGACTTGTTTTTTAAATAGTAATGTAGCCATTAGTCCTGGAAGCCAGAAAGAATATAATCAAAAGAACAACAATGATTATTTTACCTTTTCAGAAAGCAAATGCTCCAATATTGATAAGTATTGATGATTTATAGAGTAATAACCAAGTTGAAGTTGTTTTCATCTGCAGTGCATAGAATTGCTTGGAATGCTTTTGCTTTTAAAGCAAGCATACAGTAGTCCTGCATGGATATTCTAGTCTCAAGAAAATGAAGTTGTATAATGCAGATGTCTGTTCATCTTAAGGCAGTCAGTTAGTTTTGGTCTTTTGATCACCTTTCCAGCAAGTTTTCTCAGAGGAATTGGTGCTGACAAGTTTTATTGACCAGTTATTGTTGAGACTTTGCCACATTTAATTCAGTATTAATAAAACTATCATTCTTAAAATGTGGTAATTAGTGGTCTTCCAATTCCATAATCATACTGAACAAAGAAAGCAAGACAGGATACTGATTTGTGATATTGGTTGACTTTCTGTGAAGACTATGTGCTAAACCATTGTAATAATTAGTAGAAATAATATTATCATTCCTCCTTGTGGTTTAGTGTAGCTAGATGTTTCAAGAAGTTCTATAAATATAAAATACTTGTTTAAAATCTTCCATACTTTTAATAAGTGTTAAATTATAACTTAGCTCTGTTAACTTTTTTTTTTTTTTAGTAAGAAATCTAAGGAGAATAAGTTTCTCAAAAGCAAAATTATTATTATTATTATTGAAGCTGAATAAATTTGCGTCAAATATAAATTCAGGAAAATATGGACTAGATTTAACTGCTGTTACAAATGTATAAATCATCCATAATTATGAGATGGTATTTCTTTAAGACTAAGTGAAGCTTAAATTTCCCTTGATGAAAACACTTGCTTTTCAATTGTTGGATTCTGCGGACTCCTTCAAAGAATTCTTCTCGTACTTACTATATATTATGATGGTATGTTAAGGTCACCATTTATTCTTAAGAGGTGAGAAATGAAGTTGAATTAGAAATTTGAATTTAATTTTCACATTTTGAGAAAGCTACTTTATTTATTATTATTTGATTTTTTTCTCTTTCATTTTGTTCCATGTACTCTGCAATTCCTTATTGATATTTCTATAAATCTCGCTGTAGTGATATTTAAGTTAAAAATCTTAGTAGTTATCCACCAAAAATAACTCCTATTTTGCTAAGCATTAGTAAATTTCCTTAGGAAATACAGAGTAAGTTAAAAGATTGTAGTATGCATCTAGGTACTGTTATGTAACCAGACTGCCATACCCAAAGTAAAGGTGTAGTTTTTTTGTGCTTAAGAGTAGAAAGCATTGGAACAATTGCTAAAGAATAAATAGATAATAACGATAAAATAAAACTGATAAATGATTACAAAAGCTTGGACATTTTTGGAGCTAGGATCTCAAAATGAAAAGATAATTATTTCAATCTCAATGAAATAAGATATTCAAGTTTTAGACCCCACCCCCTTTCCTAGGATAACTTCACATTGTTAAATTATCTCCACAGTTACCCCTTAAAGTTTGTTGAGATATTCTATACTAGTCTCTTAGGCAAAATATGTGTTGTGTTGATACATTCCATTATGTACATATTAACTGATGACTGTGCTGATACTAAGATGGATATTCCATTGTGTGATAACATGTGCCATAGACAATGATATAACATCTTGTGACGTGATAATGTTCTGTGCCTTTGTGCTCTTGTAGATGTTGAAATGCTGTGCTGTTTTTGCATTAGTAGAGGTTATGTGATAATCTCTACTAAAATAACCAATGCTGTTAAAGAAATAAATATATAATTGGCAGATATACTGACTCCATGCTTTGAGAGCTTTTTCTACTATCAGGTAGGTATTTATATATTATGAATAATACCCAGTAGCTAACAACTTGGTTTTCACAGCAAATATTGGAGGTATTTGTTATGTCAGTTTACAAAGTAAATAAACTGAGAGAAAGTATATGAATCTTGAGTTATTTTCATTGTGGATTTGATCCTTACACTGGTTTTCACAGAAATATGGGATTATTGAAACTTTATCTTACTTTATCACTGGTAAATGAATGGATCCTGAGGAGTGACATATGTAAACTGTTATTTAAAAGATTCCATGAATAAAGAGTGCTGATAACAGGAGACTTTGTCTAACAAAATCTAAAGCCTTAACCCAATACCGCTGTCCGCCGTCCACAGATGGTGATTATGTAATATGCATAGTGCCGGGTGCCGGCATGCGCCGTCAATCGTATAATTGATTTAGGCCTATGCGTTCGAGAGCCCCGGCATTGCAGCCATGCAAAGATGGAACAGTGCCGGCGGGAATAAGCAAAATGGGTTTCTACTCACTTACAAAACCTAGATGGCACCACTTTCTTCTAGCACCAGCAGGAGAGAGAGCCTTGAATGGCACCCATCTACGGTCTCTAGCAAACACTATCTCTATAGAGGGATGGCGCATTGCTAAGTTGTCGACCTCTTGCTCTAAAGTACCGCAGATGAAAGATGTACAGGCAGAACGAGAGGAGGAAGGTGACTTACACCATGCTCAATGCCTACAATGTGCCCCTGTGCCAGTAGGGATGCCTTTTATTGTGGCACTCACTGTCAAAAGCACAAGTTTCCTTCCTCTTCCCTACCTCTTCATTTTGGAAGGTTATAAGTTTCGTGTTTGTTCGTGACAGCACAGAAATACGAAAAAATAAAGTTGCTTTTTGTCCCCCCTGAAACAGTAATACTTCTATCACATTGAGTATAAAGAAAAAAAATGAGTTGATATGGACCCTGAACTACAATTTTAGTCAACTGCAGAATTGATGGAGCCTGTGATATGTCATATAAATTTCTAAAAACGGTAAAATACAAAAAAAAAATAAAACACAAAAATGTCTCTAGCTCTACAATGAGTGACTAAAAAGGGAGTGGGAAATATCAAATTATGTTGCAGAAGCTGCCTCGTTCAGAAATAAAACTCATCCTGGAGCCTGTGTAAGCAAATCTATCCCCCGTCGGCAACGGGTTCAATTAACATTATATTCTCATCTTTGTACTTGTTTATTTGTTGTACAGCATGACCATACTTGTGTACTTTGTATTTTTTTTCTATAGCAAGTTTCATATAGTATGACCAAAAAACAATACAATGTAGAGATAAGAGATAGATTTAGAGATTGAAATAGAAAGCATGGAAAGCCTCCAAGTTTAAATAAAATAACTATCAAAGTTCAGGTTTATTTGTTACTGCCCTGCGATATAAAAGTAGGAAATTTGTCCCATATTAGATTATGTCGGTCATAATGATGTAGGTAATGGGAAAATATCTTCTAATGATTCTTATGTATGTTAATAAATTAAGCCATTGCAGACGGGGCACCTTAAGAATATTTTTCCGGAAATCCATCACAAAACCCAGATTTAGGCTGACCCTGGAACCCTGTAGCTCTGAAGCTAGCATCGTTAACAGCCATCTTACTTCATGACTGTGTGCAAGCTTCAACTTTGAGCAGATCCTGATGTCACATCACCTATCTTTCAGGCCTAATTGGCACCGTCATGTTTGTCATGACACCCATCCACAATGGGTTAACCCATTCCCGACGGGGGAATTCTAGCCTAGAATGTCCAAATGCCTGGGTAGCGGGGGTTCGAAATATTTGGCCAAATTCAAAGCTGGCACTGGCACTGTGCCGCCCGGCAACTGGGCTTTTGAATGCGCGGTACACATGCTGTACCACCCGTCCTGTGTGGGTTAACACTAGCAAAGAATAGGGTTGATATGCCATTAAACAAAATATATTTCCATGCATTACTTGTAATCATCACCAAAGTCATCCCTAATTGGCTCATTGGCACCAGATGATGTGATATCATGTCATGGAAATATTTTGCTCCCACAGGATGATGCCCTATCATGTCATGATCTCCCTCAAAAGGTACATTTTACATTGTTACATATGTACATGCTTATAGAAGTTCCATCTTTTTATACACATTTTTGTTTCACTTGTGAAAGTAATGTAAACCTATTATCACCCCATTCAATTGGGCAGGTGAAAAGCACTCTGAGAGGTGTAGCACAGCATCGCACCAGGAGAGTTCTTGCGCCTGCTTGTTATCTAGCTGGCATTAGGCAAATATAAGCCCCAGCGTGAATGGGTTAGGCACAAACATGTACAAAGATGTATAGGCTTCATAAGGGGACAGCAATATTTCCTTTCCATATCACTATTAAAATAGGTCTCCTTTCAGTTTCAGTTCAAATAATCAAATGTACTAATGTTAAAAGAATGTACTGAAACATTTTGTTCCAATGATAAATACATAATTGCAATGATTAGTCTGATTAAAATGATTTTCTCAATGGTTGGCAGCAAGCATTCTTTAAGGATGGAGCCTTGTGCAACCATTACTTATACTGGATGGACAGTGTTTTTAGTGATTTTTGTGTTTTCCTGAATAAATTTGATATTTTTAGCTACTTTGAGTTCTATGCACTTTTGATGACTCAGCCTTTAAGAATCTTCCCAACTTTGCCATTAACCCATTCACGCCGGGGCGGAATTTCGCCTACTCCCGATAACGCCGGGAAGATTTCAAGCGCGCAACCGTTCGTGCCGGGGTGTTTTCCCGCTGCGCGCGGTCGCTCTGACGCTCGCAGAGCGTTTTTCACCCACCCTATCCTTATGGTTTGCGTGATTGCGTCTAAAGTGTAATCATGTGTAGAAAGTAGTGCTATGTTCAGAGGATGTATATCAGTCGAAAAAGATGTTATAGCACTGTTTTTTTAGTGTTATTCTATTGAACTTTTTCCATATTCTTTACTCCTATGTTGTAATACCAATGGGAAGTGGAAGCATTCTTCTAGTGAGGTAACAAACATAGTTTTTTTTTCAATTTTTTTTTCTTCCTAAACGAAAAGAAAGAGAATATGAACAACCATACATGTGCATACAAGTGAATGCAAGTAACAGCAATGTTTTTTCAAGTGTCATTTTCTTTTAGTGGGGCAACAAAAAGATGTTATATAATTTTTTTTTTTTTTTTTTTTTTATTCCTCGGCCAATTACAATTGATTTTACGATAGCCTTTCGACTCAGATCATCATATTCAACAAATCAGAAACAGAAATCACCATGCCGTAATCAAGATTACGTATGTACCTGAGACGTCATTCATATTACGTTATATCCCATTTTCTACTATTTAGAAGGATAAACTAAAGTAGCTATCATAAAAAATCATTATCATAAAAAAGGGTGAAAAAAATCTACAAGAAATTATTTACATATAAAAAAATTAAATATATATTTTGCATATACGTATATATGTAGAAATTACATGAATGCAAGATGAAAGAAATACAGCCTGTGACTGAGGTCAGCTGTTCACCAAATTCATTTATAAAGAATACTTGCTAAATGGTCATTTATCATAATATGATATAAGATTACCACCATATTAATTGCAGTTTTTCTATATTCCCATTTTAGTATTGAGACACTTTTGAATTTCCATTATTTTTAACCCATTGTGGACAGGTGTCATGACATACATGACGTAGGAGCTTTGGCCTGACGATGGGCATCATGACGTACATGATATTCGGGGATTTTGGATCACTGTGCTATTTTATTGTGCTATGAGAAAGGAGTGATGGTGGCAATTGCAGTCATAATTACTGTAATTACCATAATGTTAAGCTAACTTATTGTCCAAAACCTAGATGGCACCACTTTCTCCTGGCACCAGAAAGAGAGAGAGTCTTGAATGGCCAACCAACCATGGTCTTTAGCAAGCACTGTCTTTAGAGAGTGATGGCAAACAGCAAGTTGACGACCTCTTGCCCTAAAGTATAGCAGATGAAGGATGTGCAGGCAGAACGAGAAGAGGAAGGTAACTCAAACCATACCCAGTGTCTGAAGTGTGCTCCTGTGCCAATAGGGATGCCTTTTACTGTGGCACTCAGTCTTAAGCACAGGTTTCCTTCCTCTTCCCTACCTTTTCATGTTATCTTCATTATAGGTAGTTATATGTTTCTTATTCATTCATGACAGCACAATAATACAAAAAAATAAGTTGAAAAAATAAACTTCTATCATACTGAGTATAAAGAAAATAATGTGCTAACATGGATCATATACTACAATATTAATCAACTGCAGCATTGATAAAGCCTGTCATATGTCACATATAAGTCTCAAAATACAGTAAAACACAAAAAGAAAATAAAACCCAAAAACAGCTCTAGTTTTACAATGAGAGTGAAAGAGTGGGAAGATTCAAATTATGTTGCTCCAAGCTGCCTTGCTGTAAAATAAAACCTATCCTGGAGACGGCAAGTGAATCTATCCCCATCCACAACGGCTTAATAAAAAACACATTTACAACAATGTACTGTCATCTTAGCTGTGCAAAGGGTAGTTAATTCATGAGTTTGTGTATTACAATGTCACATGATTATGTGATTCTCAATAACAAGTTTGGAGTTCAATAAAATGGATGAACAATGAAAGCAATAAACATTTTTTAAACTAATTTCTTTGACTTTGGTAATATTGCCAACCCCTTTATTTACTCAAATAGACATGCAGGGGCTAATGTTTCTCTAGAGAAATGTCCTGAGTAATATTGCCCTATTTTTCTTATGTATACAATACTTGTAAAATTTACAAATGGGACAAAGGAATGCATTTTGAGGGCTATCATTCCTGAATTTTCTTTAAAAATTATGGGGAGAAAAAGCAAAGTCATCTCCATTTTGTTCACAAATTGACAGAAATTCATCCAAAATATTCCAGTCTTAAAAAGAAGAAATAAAAGTGGGTAACTCAAATTATATTTGATATAATAAGAAACAATTTAAAATCTCAGAGGCAACAATAAAAGGGTAAAGGTTTGAAACTACTATCCACACCACCACCCACTTAAAGAAATATATAAAATCTAACCAATAACCTTTGTTATTTATTAAAGTTCTACCATGTTTTAAATTTTCGTTATTAACCCATTGCGGACAGGGATAGATTCGATTGCCCAGTCTCCAGGATAGGTTTTATTTTAAAGCTAGGTAACTTGAAGCAACATAATTTCATCTTCCCACTCTCTTTCACTCATTCATTGTAAAACTAGAGCCTTTTTGTTTTATTGAGTTTAGAGACTTATATGTGCCATATAACAGGCTCTATCTTCTTTATACTCAGTGTGATAGAAGTATTGCTGCTTATTTTTTTCGTATTTTTGTGCTGTCACGAGTGAATACGAAACATACAACCACCTACAATGAATATAACATGTAGAGGTAGGGAAGAGGAATGAAATCTGTGCTTGTGACTGAGTGCTACA
Source organism: Penaeus japonicus (assembly GCF_977035675.1). Taxonomy (NCBI): domain Eukaryota; kingdom Metazoa; phylum Arthropoda; class Malacostraca; order Decapoda; family Penaeidae; genus Penaeus; species Penaeus japonicus. The sequence continues at coordinate 38,274,254 of NW_028234422.1, read as the reverse complement.
GGTGAAAGGCATCCCTATTGGCATTTTAGACACTGGGTACGGATTGAGTCACCTTCCTCTTCTCGTTTTGTCTGCACAACCTTCATCTTCATCTACTTTAGAGCAAGAGGTCGTCAACCTAGTGTGTGCCATCACTCTATAAAGATAGTGCTTGCTAGAGACCATGGATAGGTGCCATTCAAAGCTCTCTCTCCTGTGGTGGTGCCATCTAGGTTTTGGATGTTAAGTTAGCTTAATATTATGGTAATTACAGTAATTATGAATGCAGTTGCCATCATTACTCACTCCTTTTTAATAGCACAATAAAATAGCACAGGGGTTAAAAATTCCCTGTATGTCATGTATGCCATGACACCCGTCCGCAATAGGTTAATTCTTTATCAACAAATTTCTTGCATTACAAAGGAAAAAGAAGAAAAAAAAATGGACATTATTTCCATGTCAAAAAACAAACACTTATGAAAGTCATGCACCTCCATTTATTTTATATTACAGTTTAGTACAAAAATGCATTTTATAAATAATATGAAAAGACAAACTTACACACAACACAGCACAAGTCTTATAAGTGACAGAGAGTAATCAACTACTGTCAGGTATTTACTCCTAAATACAGGAAGTTTGAAGAAACAAAACAAAACAAAAAATATATATAAATATCTGTAAGCATGTGCTGCTCTTCATTCACAAGAAGCAGAAAAATAATTGAGGTGTGCCTCTGTACAGCAGCATCCATGCAAGAAAATATAAGAACCTCATTGGAGCACACTGGTTTTAGCAATGCTAAAACATTAGTTCATAGATAATCTCCTTACTGAAACTGTACATGTTAAATCTGACTTATTCTGAGATCAAGAGACATTTAGATACAATATCTAAAATTCATATCCCTACAAATGTCTATGTCTAAGCAAGTTTCGATAGAAATATATTATATATATATATATATTACTGGATCCAAAACGACACCAAGTGTGCACATCTTCCTTCAGTATGCGCATGGTCAGGATGCCACCATTCACTAGAGATGTCTAATGCAATACTGCTAACAGGACACATCACCTCCTGGTTTAGAGAAACCACAAGTAACAAAGGTAAAAATGAAGGAATGAATGAAGGAGAAAGAAAAAGAAAATAGAAAAAAATAAAGTGTATACTGTCGAGAATTCCTAGGGGCATACAGGAAACTGCATAATCTTTGCGTTTCAAATTTAGATGAGTAATGCCAAGTTTCTTTTCAACTATTCATTCCCGGCTGACACCCATTCCATAAAGTTGTTCATATAAAAGCATAGAAGTAATTTCCATGAGTGGGTCTCGGAGGCTACACTCACACTGCCGTAGGAAAAAGGAAATAGCCTTTAAACTACAAATATTTTCTATCCTATACACATGGTGCAATGTGCGTGGCATATTCTCACTCAAAGAATCAAGTCTTCTTAATAATTTATTCTAGACTAACATTAACATAAATACATACCATTTTCTCATACAAACTGTTAGTCTACAATAAATATTTTGATTCCTAAATCATTTTCGTCATCCAACATCTTAATATAATTTCTTGTGAGGGGAGAGTCCTAGCATACAGGTAGTTTTGACGTGTAAACATATTATATGTGATATACAGATATGATAAATTATTTGATTATGTTTCTTTCTTTCTTACAAATATTTTATGCTGCTTATAAAATGCCCTTGTTAATACATATAATATTCAGCATACTATAAATTCAACAAATTATTATTGCATGCAATTTAAAGAATATATAAGATTTGTTTCACAACCTTTAAAATTTTACTTTTAGCCAATATTCAGTTTATTGTCCCTGCTTCAAAAGTTTCTCTCATAGATTTTAACATTCTGTTCTTTTTAATAGAATTATCAATCTCAGAAATTTCTTTCAACAATTCTTCAAGGGCTGAAACAGCTTTTAGAGCCTCTTGTCTGGTCCCACTTATACTCACTGTCCTGCTAGTTCGATGGTGAGTGGCTATGGTGTCAAGGACAGAGAGAATCCTAGTGCAATGTGGGGAAGTTAGCAGTTCTTTCAATTGCAAAGCACAATTACTTGCTGAAACAGTAGTGACGGAGTTGCCTTCAAGATATGACTGTTGTTTGGCATCGAGATTTAGGACTGTTGAGCCATGGAGAATACTAGCAGAGGTTATCAACGTTCGCACAGTGTCAATGCTAAGATTGTAATTGGTTAATAATGCACACACTTCTAAAACAGTCTTCTGTTGACAATGGTGGGTAAACTGTTGCAGGAGCCGATGTTTATCAACTGATTCTTTATCCACAACTTCGTATCCACATACTGAGCATTTTTGAACACCATCAATTTTTGTTAAACAAAACAGATCTACACCTTCAAAATTCTCTAATTGTCCATTGGTTTGCAATTCTTTCCTCACTTTGGAGTTACTTCTACTATATGGGACAGGGGCCAATTTTTTAGTTTTTTCCAGTTGTTTCTCACTATCACTTTTGTCTGCTACCTCAGAAATGTTGACAAAATTCTGTTTAAAGCTGTCCTTTAGTGGAGATGCTGCATTCACTCCCTCATCACTTGCAACATTTTCTTTGCTTCGTCTTCTGGACTTGATGGGTGCCCCTTGGCATGGATTGGCCACTATGCTCGAATCTGTTGCATCAGGAAGCAAAGGCTCTTGAGGAGGAGCAGTGGTTCTATTCATTCGCTTCATGGCCTTCATCTCACCCCGATGTGGCGTTTTCCTGGATTTAGCAAGGCGGCAAGAAGTGGTGTGTTTTCTCTGAGTGCCTTTTAGTGCAAAGGTTAAATGGCAGTGTGGGCACTCGAACAGGTGGTCCTCTGCCTCCATCAAACTCATTTCAAAGGCTATTGTGACACAATCCTGTTGGTGATCCTCTAGAGAGGCAACAGATCCAAACCGTAAGCCACAATCAACACACTTCAAATCATGCATGTCATCCTTGTGGGCATTCTTCTTTCTTTTCTGACCTTCAGAATTCTTCTTTGGTGATTTGGCACTAACATTTTTAGAGGCTTCTCCTGTGTTAACTCTAAGAGGACTTTTCATGCGAACTACTTTCTCAGCTTCAGCACCAGACATGTTAGACATAGAGGAAGCTCTCTTTCGCTTTGTCTTTTTAGGAGCTTTTCCTCCATCTACATTACTAACCACTGTATTTTCTTGAGGAGCATTCACTGCTGATTCAGTTTGTGGCAATAATTCATGAGATGACTTGGTTCTTCTCTTCCTTGGCTTCGATGGAACTGGCACTTTGTTTTCCCACACAGGTTGAATGTTCTCCAGCAAGCTCGTTTCATGAACAGTGTCACTTGTGCTAACAGCTTTCAAATCAGGAGGAGTCATATTCTCATGCAACAGTATGGCAGATGATCTAGTTGGAATATCTTTTATTTTTTCAACAGATGATCTCCTCCTCCTCACCTTGGCTGGTTGTTTCTGAGAGGCATCTCCTTCACTACTACTCAAAATATCCCCAGTATCTGTTGATGGTGTCTCAGAACCTGCTTCTTGCCAATTAACAGGTTCTAGAACAGGCATTGCTGCAACAGCTTCTGTGGACTTTCTGACATATTTCCTAGTCTTCTTTGTGTCTGATTTTACATTTGTGCTGCTCTGCTGTGCTTTGGTTTCTAGGTTTGTGCTACTCTGATCTGCTTTTGTAGACTGCATGCTGAAGGCATTTGTCTTTTCTTCATCACCCGCTTTGGTATAAAAGATTTTGGTTTTGTCCTTTGTACTTTTGGACACTAGAATTTCGGTTGCATTATTTTCAATTTTCTTTGCCGCAGTGCATTTCCGTTTTGGTTTAGGTGAAGAAGATATTTCTGTATTGCTACTTGTGTCAACCTCATTTTCTGAAGCTGCCATGGGGGCCATAATTTTGGATTTATGTTTCAGGCCTATTCTCCTTTTATTTTTCTTAACAGATACAGGAACGAAACCTTCAAAGCCTGAGGATTCAGAATCAGCTGTGCCTGTATCCATGACCTGTCTAGGCAAATGCTTTTGAACACCACTAGCTAACTTTTTACTTCTGACAGCAACACTTTTAACTTTTTCCTTGATGATATTTGACATGGCTATTCTTCTTGGTAGACTGCGTCCCTTTAGTTGAGCAATGGTGGCAAGAGGTATGTTATCTTCATCGTCATCGTCATCATCATCATCATATCTACAAATGTTATCGGCCATGCTGGCTTCACCGAGAGGAATTAATGATGGGACAGGTTTCTTGGCGGTCTTCTTTCTCTTGGAAGAAACAGGAATCAAAGATGTTTTGCCTATGTAATCCTCATCTACAGTGCTCTCACTTTCCTGCGATTCATCTGTTGTGTTGGCTAATTTTCTTACTCTTATTTTCCCAGAAGTCTTTTTCTCATCTTCACTAATAATGATGGAACTTTTACTTTCCCGGTTCTTCTTTGGTCCTTTCTGCCCTAGTCTCTCGAATTTGTCCTCACTCTTCATAACCTGAGAAACCAGACACTGCAATCTCATGTTCTTTTTCTTTGGTATCTTTCTTTCAATCAGGACTTTGGAATTATTGGAAACATCTAAGGCAAGCGATGATGCCTTTGAGGTTTTAGTCGCATTCTCATCATAGGAATCATCAGGGGTCTCTCCTTCGCTGGTGAGCGCACTACCCCTTCTCTGCAATGATGCTCTTCTAGCAGGCATGTGGCCATCACTGTCAGAACTTGGTAGGGTGGTCTTCCTTCTCTTTCGCAGGCTGGTAGATACCTCTTTCCCCAATACCTCCACGCCATCAGAAGATTCCTCTTCCAGATCAGTGGAATTTCCCGAGGGCATGTAAGTGAAATCGTCATCATCCTCATAGTTTGCTATTTTCCGCTTTCTCTTGGGGGTTAATGGCAATTCATCTTTTGTTTCTTCAATGTTTGTTTTTATAACCATGCTATCTTTCACTATCTCTCTTTCATCCTTGTCGTTCTCCGTTTCTTCTGGGTCCAGACATGACCTAAAAGAGTAACGCTGGTTTTGAGGCTTCCTTTTGTTCCTGAGCCCCATCCGGCCGCCACAACGCCTACCAGTGCGGAAGTTGCGGCTCACCTCAGGCTCAGAATCATCAGATTCATCCGCTGTTTCTTCACTCGATGAAATTAAGTACACATTTTTCTTTATTGCATCTTTATCAAACTTTGTCCCATCCAATTCAATAGCTTCTGGTGCTTTTTCTGGGTTGTATTTCAAATTTTGTTCGAGGCCTTCACGTGATTCTTCATCAGTGTTCAATTTGTCATGAGGTGCTGATTTTTTCTTTGTAGTAGCACTTTTCTTTTCAGTCAAATACTTCTTGCCTTTGACATTCTTCTTTTGCATCATCACACCTTTTTCTTCAACTGGAGCAGGAAGTGACACCACTTCCTTTTCCAATGGAACACCTGCTTCCATAGCTTCTTGTTTCTTTTTACTAATTTTCTTGGAAGCTTTGACAATGGTTGTGTCCAACATAGCTCGACTGCCCTTGACCTTTTTGCCTGTTAACATGGCTACCTTGTTGATTCCAGATTTGCGCATGTTTTCAATATTCTTCTTGGCAGATTGCTCCTTTTTATCATTGATCTTTTTCTGAGAATTTTGTTCAGCTCCCACTTGCACACTAGATATTTGGTTTTGTGCTTTCCTCCCAACTTTGCCCCCTGGTGCTTTTGTTTTGCCTTTCAACTCCTTGATCTTGCACACTGGTTGCAGCTCCCTATCAGTCAGTCCCACCACACCATTTACTTTCTTCAAAGCTTGTAATTTTTTCTCATCTAGCAACACATCTTTACTAACATCCAAATACTTGGACTTCTTCTTCGTCACTTTTGCGTTAATAAGAACATCAACAGTTTCTGAGGTAGACTTTGTACTAAGCTCTTTGATGTTGGTCACTAGTTCACTACTCTCCCCCTTAGCCTGCTTTTTCTTCAAGACCTTTTGGTTTACTTTGTCAATAACACTTTTGGTTTGTTTACTCTGCTTTGGCTGCTCTGCACTTCCTCTTCTTCTTGTAATTTTCTTTGCACTGTCACTCTCACTGTCACCATATTCATCCTTCAAGCCCTTAATACTTGCAAACTTGTCTTTCTTTTCCTTGTCTTTGGTGGAACTTTCCCCATTCCCCTCTGGGTTCTTTGACTTCACTTTTTTACCTTTGGCAGGATTTTCCTCCTCTTTCTCTTCCTCTCTAACAGTCTCCTCTTTGCCCTTTTTACCTTGGATCTTAAGACTTTCATCCTTGATCTTTTTCTCTTTCTCTTTACCTCCCTCTTCCTTCCCCTTCTCTTGTGGTTTCAAGACGTTCTCCTTAACTCGATCGCTGTGCCTCGTCTTCCTGAGTCGCTTGGTCTCTAGAGCCTTCTTCCGCAGCTTCATCCTGATAGTCCGGCGGCTGGACATTCCAGCTGCGTTCCCTGTCGCTTTCCTTGACCCTGTGATGATGGCCTTCAGGCGGTTCTTCAGCTCAGCATTGTCTATGGAGCCTACGGCAAGCTCCAGGCGACGCTTGACGCCCGATGACTGGACAGCACCCTGTGATGTCCTGTCTAACTGTGGAGTATTGAGCCCTGAAGACCCTGTGAACAATGTGGCACCCATTAGTAATGTGACTACTGAAATGATCTTATACATTTTATTAGCTTTTATATGTAACTTTTCAAGTTCTATCAAACCATATATGAAGTAAGAGGCCAGGATAGAGTAGACTCGCTAATTTAAATTTCTAAATTCCAAGTAGCTTTAACTAGTATTAGTCCCAAGACATGCAAAATTGAAAACCAAGGAATCTAACTACAAAAGCCTTAGTCAAGCATGCTTTGACTGATTTATTGCCAACTTCAAATGAGCCAATCTTTAACATCTGTAAACCTGTCGTGTTATAATTTGTTTTATCTTTCTAGATGCTACAATACACAAGTCATAATGATGGCTATTGAGCAGATTCTTGGAAGTCACTCCTTTTTTTTTCGTAACTGGCAACCTACCTAGCAAAATATGTAATTCATGTTTTGATATTACAATTTCATCAGCCAGAACACTGAAACATCAGTTACATAACATGGCACAGTGAAATTATTCATTCTCATTTATACCTAGTTTACATTTGTTATTAATTTGCATGTGCCTGTGTGTCTTGGGTGAAAATGAGTTTATATCTGTTTCCATATTTTACTATATCCTGAGTTCAAATAAAATAATTATGTAGCTTGTGGTATTTTTTTTCTATTTCTTCTTATTCCCGAATCTGTCCCTAAGGACTTCCATTTTCAATCAATTCTGTTCAGTTCTGTTTCTTTATAAAAAAAAAAAAAAACTAGACATATCTCCTCTCATAGGCATCATGATCTTTCTCTACAACTTTTGTATCATATGAACTCACCTAAGTATATAATCAATCATCTCCCAACTCTCTACACAATAATGTTCACAAGAACCAGCACACTTAATTACCAATATTCTCTTCACAAAAATAAATAATAAAGAAAAAATAAAAAAAAATCAACTTAATGCATCTTACAGAGCTAAACGCTATTGACATACTATAAATACATACTATCACCCGGCTTAGCCTTGAGTGGTGTGCCTGGCTGGGAACTGTTGCCATAACGGTTGCTCGGCACGCCCTGACCCTTGCGTCGCTTAAACCTGTAAATAGTAGTTCCTTTTTAATTGGGTTTAAGATGAAATCCTATTTTTCAATTAATTTCTATTATCTCTCACATATTTCATGATACTTCGGGAGGAAAAAAGGAATATTAATCTTTGAAAAACCAAACTCCAAGATATTAGTTACATTAAGGATAACAAAGGTGAAGAGCAGAAAGTGCAACTCACCAACCCCCCCATCTCCATTTTCTTTTAACTATTCCATGACGGGTATGTTTCATGGGGTTAGATAACTTTTGTTCTGCATATTTACTTTTGAAATTACAAGCTGAATTTATTCCTTCAGTGTAACTAAATTATACCAAAAATTGATTAGTATCACTTTGCTCATATATCATATATAGACTCACAGATCATACTATAAGTCTAGAAAATAATGGAAAACATACACAATATCTTGAAACACCCAGCCCAGGCTGTACAATAAGAAGTAGCCTGTCCCAGAAGGGTTAATATAGTGACTTCAGCTTATATTGTTTTAATTTAAATAATTCTAATATGGATAACAAACATTTTTGAGAGACTGGGGACACCATACGGCGTCGTTTATTTAACTGATTAAGGCCTATGCGTTCGAGAGCCCCGGCATTGTGACATGCAAGGCTGGAATGCCCCCGTTGTGAATGGGTTAAGCTAGTCTATGGTTGGGCTATGGTAGATGAATCATTCCTAAAATAATTTTATTTGGTTGAATAAATAATCTGCTATATAAAAAAATGTATGGAAATAGTCAGAAATCTGATTGTAAGAGATCAGAAATACTTTAAAAGAAAAACAATGGCTGAAAATTCTCCTCAAAATATTCAGCTCACAAATGTTAAGGACCAATTGTACAACACAAACAGTGGCCGTTGTAAACAAGCCATATTAGAGTAAGGCAAACTAATTGCATTATTCACACTATTGAAATTTATCAAAAATATCAAATATCTTACCTGAAGCCTTTCTTATTCTTTTTCTTTGAAGTTGCCATATAGTTGAGGCCTCCACACTCTACTAGATGTGCATGGAACTGAGTTTTCTCTTGAAATTCAAGCTTACAAAGCGAGCAGACATGTTGAGGCTTCTCGGCTGGGGTAGGTGTGTTTGCATCTGAATTCCTCCGACTTGGTGTACTGGAAGGGGTATGTTTGAGGGTGGTGCCTGGTAGTGGAAGTTTGGGTGGCTGAGAGGTAGGTGGCTGATATTGTTTGCAGAAGCTAGCTGGGACATCTCCCTGACCCTGAATCATGGTGTGTGCACACCACACTGACGGATGTGACTCCCATTTGTGGTCCATCATGTCAGCAAGGTCCAAATATCCCGCTCCACAAGAACAACAAATGTACGTGTGATTTTTGGTCCATTCCCCATCAATCACAATCCCTGACTCGGATAAGGGCCCAGGTGTTTCATATATCTTTTCACTCTCTTCCCTCATGGGCTGCATTCCCGATCTGGTACGGGTTAGATTTGGCAAATCCTGTCCATGCAAGTCGCTTTCCTCCTTATTTGCTTCTTGTTTTGCCTTACTTCTGCCTTTCTTTGTTCTGTGGCCATGAGAAGGCTCACCCAACTCATGTCTTGAAGATCCCCTCGATCGAATGGTTCCCAATCCCAAAACATCAAATAAATCATCCTCGCGCTTTGCTCTTGGAATGATACCTTGGCCCCTTCTTCCCTTTCTGCCTAATTTTTTCTCAAGATCAAACTGCACTGATAAATGGAAGTTTTTCACAATTTCATAGCTCTCCTCACTGAGGGTTTGCTTGACATTCTTCTTTCCCTTCATATACTTTGAAATATCTTTCCCAGGGTCCAACTTTACTTCATCAGGTACTAATGCTTCACTAAGCACATTTTTAATTGGAAATTTCAGGTAACTTCTATCAAGATTAAGATCCACCACTTTAGAAGAAGTATTTAATCTAAAATCTTTACCATCTAAATAGTTGATATAATTGTCAAGGGTATTCCATGACAATCCAAACCTGAAGTCTACATTTGATTCCTCTGGTTCCAAATCCAGAGTTTCTGAATCATTTTTGCATGAGGTAAGACAAGCATGTGTCAACATGCCATCTTGTGTTACTTCCATTTTACAACTCTTACAAGTTCCTTCACTAAAATGCAAAGCGTGAAGGTGATTCAACAGTCCTTTTTCACATGCAAAATAAAACTTGCATATCATACATTCGTAAGTACTGCAATGAAGTAGGTGTTTCCATTTATGAAATGGATAAGAATATTTCTTCTGATTACACTCACAAGAAATTTTGCCAGGAATGGCTTGATAAACATCCTCATGAATGTTAACATGAAATCTAACTGCATTAATATCCTTACTTGCAAACTGGCAAGAACGACAAACATATACAAATTCCTGAGTGTCAATCGCCTCGGTTACGTGGGAGATGTCTTGAACTCTTTGAAGCATATGCAACTTATAAGCTTGTGTTCTTTTAGCCGGAATGAAGTGGTTACAAATATGAAACTCAGCAAGATGTAAATCTAATGGCTGATTGAAAGTTTTCATGCAAAGAGGACATAAAGTTACCAGTTCAGGTTTTTTGTCCATCTCTACAGTGTCATTATCTATCAATGTGTTCTCTTCTAAAAGTTCAGCTCCTGAACTAATGTCCTTACCTACCTCAGCTATGCTTTGTTGGGACATACTAGCTGGTTGATGTAATCCAGTACTATTTTGTGCAACTTCAATTTCAGAGCTACTACCAACATGTTGATCTCCAGTTTCATCAGAAAACTGCACTAAACACTCGACCCCACTCTGTGTTATTTCATTAGTTTGGTCGTTATTTGTGGAACAATTTTCAATTATCTCTTCACTGACTTCATTACTTCCATCTAGAGCCAACACTTCATTAAAGATTGGACTGGTTAATGATTTACTGCCACTAACAACTTCAAATTTGTGCTCAAATGCATTGGGATCATTATCACTGCTTGCTTTGCCTTCTTTTGGTGGCAAGCCTGGAGAAATATCTGATCTTTCTTCCTCTATGCTTGCTTTGGGATGAGTTTCCTTTATATTAAACTCGGATTGAGGAGAAACGGTGTCTTTTATATTGGACTCTGACGTAGGTGGTTTATTTGCATTGCATTCATCTTGAACAGAAGATTCAGTCATATCACCTTCGGTAGGAATTTTAGCTGCCTCAGGACCAAGTTCAACAGCCTTGAGTTTTAAGCAGTCATGGAGGAAACTTGCATCCCTCTCCTCTACTGGAACATGTAAAAATTCTGTTTTGGAAGTTCCACATTCCATACTATCAGATGTTGCATGTGTCTCCTCTGTAGCGTCAGCTTTGGTACGTTTTTCTGCCATATCATCTATTCTAATACTTTCATCAATAGCCTCTGTATTTTGGAGAATGCCCTCTAAAACTTCAGCTGTGCCTTGACAACCATCTGAAGCGACAGATACTCTATGTATGTGGTCTGCAACCTCTGCTGTATCACTAATGCCCACAGATACCTTAGGTGATGAATGAATACATTCCAAAATATCATCAGTTGTATGACTGTCTGCAGAATCCTTGCTCCCATGATCACAAACAGGAACTTCAACAGCTGTGTCTATTCTGTCAGTAACATCTGTCAAATTAAGTGTGTTATCCAACAGAAGTCCCTTTTCATTCTCATCAACTGCTGAATTAGTGCTTCCAACCACAACTCCTTCATGGTCATTTCCAGTATCAGATGTAGATCTGTAATTGTCTCCATCTGTCACAGTACATGGGTTATCTTCCCTTATCCTCTGATTTGCCTCATTCTTCACTACACAAGTGTGGCCATCCTCTGCATCTACTGCCTGCTCTTGGCACACCTCTTCTGCCAAATTGGATGGTGTTGGATCTTCAGCTGCTGGATGATATATTCCAGAACTTTCAGCTGGTGGATGATCAACTGTAAAATCTTCAGCTGGTGGATGATCAACTGTAAAATCTTCTGCTGGTGGATGATCAATTGCAGAATCTTCAGCTGGTGGATGATCATCCACAGAATCTTCAGCTGGTGGATGATCAATTGCAGAATCTTCAGCTGTTGGATGATCAATTGCAGAATCTTCAGCTGGTGGATGATCAATTGCAGAATCTTCAGCTGGTGGATGATCAACCACAGAATCAACAGCTGGTGGATGATCAACCACAGAATCTTCAGCTGGTGGATGATCAACCACAGAATCTTCAGCTGGTGGATGATCAACTGTAAAATCTTCTGCTGGTGGATGATCAATTGCAGAATCTTCAGCTGGTGGATGATCAATTGCAGAATCTTCAGCTGGTGGATGATCAATTGCAGAATCTTCAGCTGGTGGATGATCAATTGCAGAATCTTCAGCTGGTGGATGATCAATTGCAGAATCTTCAGCTGGTGGATGATCAATTGCAGAATCTTCAGCTGGTGGATGATCAACCACAGAATCTTCAGCTGGTGGATGATCAACCACAGAATCTTCAGCTGGTGGATGATCAACCACAGAATCTTCAGCTGGTGGATGATCAACCACAGAATCTTCAGCTGGTGGATGATCAACCACAGAATCTTCAGCTGGTGGATCAATTCAGCTGGTGGATGATCAACCACAGAATCTTCAGCTGGTGGATGATCAACCACAGAATCTTCAGCTGGTGGATGATCAACCACAGAATCTTCAGCTGGTGGATGATCAACCACAGAATCTTCAGCTGGTGGATGATCAACCACAGAATCTTCAGCTGGTGGATGATCAACCACAGAATCTTCAGCTGGTGGATGATCAACCACAGAATCTTCAGCTGGTGGATGATCAATTGCAGAATCTTCAGCTGGTGGATGATCAACCACAGAATCTTCAGCTGGTGGATGATCAACCACAGAATCTTCAGCTGGTGGATGATCAACCACAGAATCTTCAGCTGGTGGATGATCAACCACAGAATCATCAGCTGGTGGATGATCAACCACAGAATCTTCAGCTGGTGGATGATCAACCACAGAATCTTCAGCTGGTGGATGATCAACCACAGAATCTTCAGCTGGTGGATGATCAACCACAGAATCTTCAGCTGGTGGATGATCAACCACAGAATCTTCAGCTGGTGGATGATCAACCACAGAATCTTCAGCTGGTGGATGATCAACTGCAGAATCTTCAGCTGGTGGATGATCAACCACAGAATCTTCAGCTGGTGGATGATCAACTGTAGAATCTTCAGCTGGTGGATGATCAACCACAGAATCTTCAGCTGGTGGATGATCAACCACAGAATCTTCAGCTGGTGGATGATCAATTGCAGAATCTTCAGCTGGTGGATGATCAACCACAGAATCTTCAGCTGGTGGATGATCAACCACAGAATCTTCAGCTGGTGGATGATCAACCACAGAATCTTCAGCTGGTGGATGATCAACCACAGAATCTTCAGCTGGTGGATGATCAACCACAGAATCTTCAGCTGGTGGATGATCAACCACAGAATCTTCAGCTGGTGGATGATCAACCACAGAATCTTCAGCTGGTGGATGATCAACCACAGAATCATCAGCTGGTGGATGATCAACCACAGAATCTTCAGCTGGTGGATGATGCAAGACAGATTGAGACTGTGCCTCATCATCATTAGTTGCTGGATGATCAACAACAGATTCTCTACTTGATAGATGACCAATTTGACTCTCCTCAGTTTGTGGCTGATCAACAACAGCATCAACAAGTGGATGACCAACTTGACTATCATCAGTCTGTGGGTGAGCTACAACAGCCTCATCTGCAATATCAGCTTGTGGATGATCAACAACTTCATCAATTTGCACATAATCAGCTACAGCTTCAGCAACTGGTGGATGATCAGATACAGCTTCAGCAACTGGTGGATGATCAGTTACAGCTTCAGCAACTGGTGGATGATCAGCTACAGCTTCAGCAACTGGTGGATGATCAGATACAGCTTCAGCAACTGGTGGATGATCAGCTACAGCTTCAGCAACTGGTGGATGATCAGATACAGCTTCAGCAACTGGTGGATGATCAGCTACAGCTTCAGCAACTGGTGGATGATCAGCTACAGCTTCAGCAACTGGTGGATGATCAGCTACAGCTTCAGCAACTGGTGGATGATCAGCTACAGCTTCAGCAACTGGTGGATGATCAGCTACAGCTTCAGCAACTGGTGGATGATCAGCTACAGCTTCAGCAACTGGTGGATGATCAGCTACAGCTTCAGCAACTGGTGGATGATCAGCTACAGCTTCAGCAACTGGTGGATGATCAGCTACAGCTTCAGCAACTGGTGGATGATCAGCTACAGCTTCAGCAACTGGTGGATGATCAGCTACAGCTTCAGCAACTGGTGGATGATCAGCTACAGCTTCAGCAACTGGTGGATGATCAGTTACAGGTTCAATTGCAATATCAGCTTGTGGATGATCAGCTATAGCTTCAGCAACTGGTGGATGATCAGCTACAGCTTCAGCAACTGGTGGATGATCAGCTACAGCTTCAGCAACTGGTGGATGATCAGTTACAGGTTCAATTGCAATATCAGCTTGTGGATGATCTGCAAGAGTTTCATCAACTGGCAGATGATCAACTTCAGCCTCATTAACTGATGAAAGATCTGCGACTACCTCATCTACTGATGAACGATCAGCGACTACCTCATCTACTGATGAACGATCAGCGACTACCTCATCTACTGATGAACGATCAGCGACTACATCTGCAAGATCAGCTTGAGAATGATCAGCTAAAGTATCATCTACTGGAGGATGATCTGTTACAGCCTTAACTGGTCGATGATCAGTTACTACCTCACCTACAATATCTGTTTGAGGCTGATCAACTACAGCCTCATCAACTGGTGGATTATCGACTTCAGCATCATCAATTTCCTTAGGTTGTCTGTGATCAACTACAGCCTCATCAACTGGTGGGTTATCGACTGGGTGATGAACTTGGGAACCCTTTGGTGGTAATTTATTAATTGCAGAATCATCAACTTGACTATTATTTGTTGGATGATCAACCTGTATATCCTTTGATGCTGCTTGATCAACTACAGCAACTAGGGAATGAGAAATTTTTCTATCAACAGCATCAGCTACCCTAATTCCAATCACTTCCTCTGATGGATGACTTCTGTCTCTCAGTTTAGCTGGAGATGCTTTTACAGTTAATTCAGATGTTGTACCATTCCCCTCTTCTGCGCCAACTGCTGGATGACTTTCCGTTGACCAACTTGCTTCACATTGCTTGTCATCTGTGACATGAACAGATTTAAGTGAGTAGCTAATGCTATCAGCATTTAGAAGTGATGGATGATCACCTTCTGAGGAATCAATCTTTGAAACATTACCTGCAGAATCATGGCTAGAGTTCATAGTTTGCAGCTCTCCCTTTTTGGTGCCTCCCAAAGTCTGATAGCTGACTTTGTCACTTTGAATATCTTGAAGAATGACACAAGCTTCTGGTGGATTTTCACCTTTTTCAATAACTGGTAGATTACTGGATTCTACATCATCATTATTTGAAAAACATGCTTTCCCTCTATCACCCAGATGAGTGGTTTCAGTACCACCCTCAGCTACTGAACAAATTTCTGCTACATTAGTCTCAGGTGGTGGATGACAAGCCTCAGCTTCTTTAAGGGAAAGATGATATTCAGTGATAACTGGTACCTCCTCATCCTTTGAAACACTAGATGAACAACTTGTGTTTACATCCTTTAAAGATGGACAGACATCCAAATGACCTACAGAAGTAGATGTTTCTTTCACTTCAACCAGCTGACATGGAGTTTCACTGACATCATTATCTTCTTGGACAGCCTTTGCAAGAGATTGGATTTCTTCAAAAATATCCACTGTTGTCTGGTCTGCTTTCCTATGTGTTTGTTTGATAGTTTTTCTTTTATCAGATTCACTTTTATTGGTTTCCATACTGTAAGCTGCTCCTTGGCTGTCTTTAAATAATGTAGCTGCTCCCTGGCTAGCATCAAGAACATTTGCAAATACTTGACTGGTTTCAGTAGCCTCAACTGTTGCTTTCGTAAACACAGTAACCTCTTTAATTGTGGCATGTTTGGTAGCTTCATCTACTGCTTTATTGACTTTACTTAACCCTGACATTACAGAAAGTTCAGCTGCCACCTCCTTTGACTCAGGCTTCTCCAATGATGCAAGACTGATTTCAGTAAGGTCTGCTGCTGCCTGCCTAGCTTTTGCATCCTCTGAGGGTATATGCTTAAAATCATAATTTTCTGCATGCTCTTGACAAATGGCTTCAGTAATGTTAGCTAGTGAAAAACTACCATCTAAAGGCTCACTCAAAGTGCAAGCAGCAACCATTCTGTCAGGCATTTTAGAACTGGCATCAGCAGACTGTATTGCTTCCTGTCTTGGTGTTGGTACTCCTTGTTCAGCCTCATTTGTGGCTGAAGTTTTGTTTGTCTCTGGATGACTGGCATCTGTTGGAGCCACACTTTGAGGAAGACTTTCTTTAATATCAACAGGCAGTGGATGGGCAATGTTATTTATGATTTCACTTGGTGGGGGAACTAATCTAACTTCCCTATCCAGGTCAAGATTATCTTGAGTACATGTTTTTGTGGATGCAGAAGACTCAGCTAGAAGATATACATCTACAGGTTTAGATGATGGCTCACAACGTTCTTCACTCACCTGGGACAAGGTGTTTGATAAAACTGACAGGGAGTCAACCATTCTAGATGAGTTAACATCAAGGGTAGTGTGGCAGTGTCTGCTTTCAAGCTGTTCACAAATTCTGGAAGCCCTTTCTGGTATGTTACTTTCCTCCAAGAACTTCTGTTTGCAGTCTGTTGTTAGTACTTGTGACTGCCTGATCAAGTGATTTTCTACCTTTTTGTAACTGTCAGCAATATTTTTTTCTTCTGGTGGAAAAATACTTTTGCTAATCTCTGCATTTGCAGGTTCGTCATCTCTCTCCACATCAGTATTTTCCTTGACATTTGGTTCAGCATCCCTATCAGTGTGTTTTAGGGTTCCTGTAACCTTGCTACCACTAATCACATCTGATGTAGTAAAATCACCATGCGAACATGATATGCTTTCTCTTTGGTTACCAGTTTCAGGAATTTCAATTTCTGAAAATATTTTTTCTTTAGATGGCTGGGCATTATCACCAGATAGTACAGTTAAATCAGAAGTGACAACTGTGCTGTCAACAAATTTTGACATTTTAGGAGACAATACTGCATCAAAGGGGTATGCAGATTTAGGTGATGTGTCATCTGACTGGTGAGTGACAATTTCAACCTCATTTTTTGAAGATTTAGCAGATCCATCTTCACTGTGGCAGACAAGCCTGCTCTTCACACTATCACCAGATTCACATCCAGCTACTCTATTGTTATTGGCCGATTCATCATTATGTATAATTGCACTGGGCTGCTTGATCAACTGACCTGCTAGGTCACTGCTGCCCCCACTCTGTGATGTATTGCAGTTTTGGTTTTGACTAGAAGTTTTCTGAGATCCTGAGATGAGGTTTTGGCATATATGGCTACTATTATTAGACATCCTACAACAAGCTATGGTACATGATTCTGCTAAAAGTACCTGTGTGTGTGAGCTATCAGGGTCAAGTTTATCTGTAGGTAAACTTGAAACTTGTGATGACTGGCCAATAGGAGTAATGCCACAAGTTGATTTAGAGGTGGAGGACCTATCTGATGATCCAATGTCAACCTCCCCTAACAGTGATGGAGGTTCCAACATTCCTTCCTGTTCTTGTTCACTATTATTACACAATTCACTTGGAGTACTAGGAGCCAACCCACATATATTTCTGACTGGTTCTGGAGATTCTAGACACACTTTTTCATTACTTTCTGTTACAGAGGATAAGCTTTGCACAGTAAATTCCATTTTTTCAACAGATTCACTCTTTTTTGGTCCCAGTTGTTCACCTTTTACACAACTATCCAAACATACACTATTATCAGTTTCTACAGCAGTTGCTGACTCAGATATAACAGCATCTATTTTTAGGCCTCTGTCTTTCAGGCTTTCAGAATCCTTGGTGGTTTCCTCACTGCACAATTTGTCAACAGCTGCAGAAAGCAATTTTTCATTGTCCAACACATTTGCATATATTTTTTCGCTTTTATTACTACTTATTGTGTCATTTGCTTTTTCACTAGAACCCTGAGTTTTATCACTAAATGACAATGGGGAATCTGGAAGGCTTTCATCAGACACATCTGACAGAATTGCAGCAACAGCATCAGAGATTCTAACCATAATTGCCCCACGAGATGCGTCGGAGGGAGTATCAGAGAACATGGGAGTATCAGAATTACTCTGAAAACCGGAGACAGAAGAAAGGCCAGATGAGGTGGAGGGAGCACACAACAGGGAATTCTCGTCATCTGATATTGGCTCTAGATATGGCAGTGCTTCAGACTCCTTGTTCACAACAGCTGGCAATACCTGACTGGGCTTCGACTGAAGGGAATTCAGTCCTTCAGTACCTCTTGACAGACTTTTTTCTGTGTTATTATCTTTTCCTGTGCCATCTTTCTTTTCATATAAAATTTCAATCTCGCTTTCACTGTCCAAATTTTCTGATGGCTCATTTTCAATGAGTTCTACACTACTACTTCTGGCACTCTCTGACTCAGCAGTGAGATCTATCAACTTATTAATGACTTTTAGACTGCTCTGATTATTCACACACTCCACATCTTTCTGCTGTTCACTTCCTAATGTGTTATCACCGGTTACATTTTTATTACTTTGCGCTATACCACTTGCCACCTTCTCACTATCCAGTTCATTTACTACCTCTTGAACACTTTGTCCACCTTCAGTTTCATCAACAGATTGTTCAATGTTTACTTCCTTATCACTTCTAACATTATCACTCTGTTCTCCTTTTAATAATGCCTCATCACTTGGATGTATGCTGTGGCACCCACCACCAATCACCTGTGCTTCCAGTTCATTATTGCTTTGTGGCTCAACTGGTATCACATCATCTATATGATGCTCCAGTGTAACACCACTTACACTATTTTTCTTACTAATGACCTCACAGGATTCACTGACAAGATTTTCACATCCTTCTTTTCCCTCTGTGTTTCTATTACCAGTAACATCACATGTCAAATCTGTACAGCTCTTATTCACTTGTACCTTGTCAGATTCCACCAATGACTGATCATTTCCTATGAGATCACTCTCAGACCTCCCAGCACACTGCCAAGCCCCTGCTGCACTTCTTACAGAATCCTGGTCAGTGGAAAGCTGCTGCTGGTCAGTTTTCAAATCATCTGACAATGAGGAAGAAACTGAACCACCTGACTGGCAATCCGTTCTACAAATTTCTGATGCCTGATTTTCATTACGTTTTTTGTCCTGTGATATAGGATGAGGTTTAGAACTGCACTGATTGAGCACAACTCCACATTGAGCATTTCTTGTCACTTCTGCATTACATTGTAAACTACTAGTATTCCCCTTTCCATCTACTTTTGAAAAAGAACTTTCAGCGCAACTTGTTTCATGATCACCTTCTAATGCATTAGGATTTTCTTGAAGGGAATTGTCAACACAACATTCATCTAAATGCAATACTGGCACCTTCTGGCTTTTATAAACTTCTTCATTGGAAATAATATTTTCAGGAGAAACATTAGTAGTTACTTTACTTTTTATATTACACACTGTTAATGAAGAATTACCAGAGCATTCATCTGTCTCATCATGAAGTCTGGTGCTTGGAACATTAACTGTGGGGTTCAAAGTAGGGTGACCATCACAAATTCTGGCAGTGTTATTGTTATCACAAATATTTGGGAAGCTGACTCCACTCTGGCACAGTGTTTGCGAATCAGAGAAGCTTCCCTTTTCAGGCAAGGGATCCTTTCTGTGTTCAGAGTCTGCACTGTTTTTCAATTTCCCTTCATCACACAGAACACTTTTGGGTGAAAATGGTAACACACTGACACCACTCTGAAAAGACTCTGTGCGATTATGTAATTTGGTCACCATTTCCTCCAGTGAGCATTTTCTTCTGCCCTTTGGACTTTTCAGGCTCTTCGGCAAAGAGAGGCCCTTGGGAGAAACACTCGAAACAGGTGATATCATCTTTGGAGATAAAGTATTACCTCCAGGACAAGATGACACTGCATTAATAGGAGCATTGCACTTTGATGATGAGTAGCTTGGGGGTGACGTGACAACAGATAGTTGCTGAAACGGTTTATTAC
>NW_028234422.1:38241832-38244332 GCF_977035675.1 Penaeus japonicus | reverse complement strand
ATCGATCTATCTGCATTATATATAGAAGCACAAAGAACAAGGAAAGAAACTAAAAAAAATATTAAACATATAAACATGAATAAAAAAAATGGCTCTCTTCCTAAAGCAGGCATGTCAAAACCAGTTCAAGTAACACTTCTCTTCATCTTTGCTTTGCTGACAGGGTATGCAAACATATTGCAAAGACTCAGTATTTACAAAATTATCCTTTCCTGACCATTCTATGCAATGAGGAAACTTATGTGTAAACTGCATGACATATTCAACATATTCTATCTTAAAACAAACATCTGAGAAAAAAATCAAGATTTACAAGAAACTCATAATACTACAGCCATGCATATAAAACTGGAATCTACAACTAAAGTTACTGGTTTCTAGCAACTACGTGCAAATTTTTAGAACAAGATCTGTAATAATCTATAAAAAAATGAGGCAGTAGCCATGAAGAAAATGTAAAACAACACTATTCCATACATAAAATGGTTTGCAAAAAGTAGAGGTATGGCCACAATCATTTAGAATAGTGGTTAAACCTATGCTCAGTCAATTGCAATAGTTCTGATAAAAGCAAACAAGCCTCCATCTTGTATCAATCACTCCAGTTCAAGCTCTACCTTGCTGAATACACATGGGATAGGTTTGTTGGCCCTTCATGAGCAATTACATAACCAATAACCAATCTTGGCATTTCTTTACTTTCATGTCCATATTTATTTTCCTTGTTAACCATCAAAGTATTACTTCTACTCTCTCTTCCTCATTCTTAAATAATGTTTTCTTTACATATACTCTATATTTTCCTAATATCCAATGCTATCTTCCTCAACATATTACAAATAAACTGAAGGATGTCTACACAATCCAAAAGTCATTAAAAAAAATGGAACACTCACAGTTAAAGTAAAATTATACTTGAATGTAGTACTTGAGGAAAAAGAAGAATAAAAAGGGCAATCCAAAAAGCAAAACCCAAACAAAAAATGTCAAATTGTCCATTGGGCTCTTCTAAAAATCTTAGGAGAAATTCCCTGCAGCAGACAATACTGCCAATATCAATATCCCCTGACTATTCACATTTCTTCTTTTTCTTTGGTATTAACAACCCATTTGTTTTCCATCAATCCAACAGTGACAACAGAAACTTTAATATACTTTAATATGCTGGTAATTGGTGACAAATTTATCTAAACTTTGTTGAAGATTATTGCTCCAACGACAATACAGCAGTCTAATCCATCCTTTTCACAACCCATCTCCTTTCTCTCTTGCATAGTAACCCAAATGGATAATGTAGTTAGGCAGAGAAACACTACAAGATGAGAACAAAGCAAGGCTTCACATCTCAGAACCATCTTTTCTTTGATAGCTCATACTGATCAAGCTAAAGGTTAACAACAGTTTTTTAGTTTGGTAAAGAGCTATATCTTAACACAGCTGATGCTTTGTACTTTACATCTTTAATAACTCCACAGCCTATACCATAGCATTTTAATTATGTGACATAAAGCTCCGAGTTCTTTAATAAGCCTTCTGAATATTAATTCTAGAGCCCTCCTACAAAGCAAAGCTTGTTTGGGTCATGATCGAGTTTGTGGTAATATACTTGAATGTGAGACTGTAATATAGTGTAAAAAAAAAAATTAATATAAGAAAATAGCATGTTAATTAATCATGTATACTAATATGGATATCATTTATTTGGGATGGGGGAAGGGGGTGCTATCAATGATTATACTTTAACTACAAGTTCAACATATCTCCTCAAAACCGTTTTATAGACCATATTTCTACTTAATGAGAGTTATATCCAAAGTGATGATTTAAATTCATGATTCAATGTTTCTTTCCCACTAACCATGGCAAAGAACCTGAATCTAAACAAAAATATATGCATAGTCTTTCTAGTAAAATGCTTATAAAACAATGATAAAAAGTCACATACATACACAAACTAATATCCTAAGTAATCTAACCCTTTTGGGCGACAATCAAATGGTTAATAGTATTTCTTACCTCTTATAGGGATAAAAGCTATTCTTTAAATGTATCTTAATCACTCTTTGCAGTTACTAAATACTTAATACTTTTAATAACTACCAAATATCACTATTTCTATTGGCTACATGACAGCATAATAACAAATCAAAATTCATATATATATAAAAATACTAGCAGTAAATGTCCTACATATCAAACCAGCCTACAAACTCACATAACAAAAAAAATTACATTCCAAATCCTAAAGAAAAATAAAAGTAACAGAAACAGAATACAAAAACAAACCTTAACTTGACATCAACAACAAAAACACACAATGCCCTGGACAGAAATCAAAAGCAAAGATTCCTACTGGGCATTCCTCCTAACATTTCTCATATGCATAAACACAATCACAACAACAACAACAACAACAAACCTGAAGAGGAAAACAACAACAAAACCATGCAATTTCCAGCTCGAAATTCCCAGCTCAGAGGAAGTGGCATCGACAGGCAGC
>NW_028234422.1:38226832-38229332 GCF_977035675.1 Penaeus japonicus | reverse complement strand
TATATATATATATATATATATATATATATATATATATATATATATATATATATATGAATTCAAACTATGAAAATAAAATCAATTGTACGATACTGTCTTATCTCTCATGAAAAAAAATCAGGAGAGGGAAGGAGGGGGAGGGGGAGGGGGAGGGGGGAGGATGAGAAAGGCAAAGAGACAGCTGCGACAACGCTTACATGCATGCGCCTAGTCTGCTACGAAACGAAATAACAATTGTTTATATAAAATATTTTCTTGAATATACAGATCAAAATACCGACTCCACACTAGTAATAATAAATCTGATTAGGTGGGTTAATAGGATATTGGTAAGAGATTTGAGAAGCATAATTCCTCAGCATGGCTCTCCTTCTTTCATCTTCGTTGAAGAATTCCAGTTGCTCCTTAGCCTCTGGGGAAAGCTTCACGGGTAACCTGTCACAGCGCAAGCTCTGTTGAATGCTTTTGAAAAAGGCTATTGCAGTCTGGCTTGCGGAGAAGGGCGTGGGACACTGCTTACCCAGCCTCTGGTAGCGATTACAAACGTGTGGGATGTCCATGTTTTTGGCTCTCTGATGGTCCTTGAAGGATATCTGGCAGGCCGCCAGGATGGCCCTCTCGTCCTTGGGAGTGGCCTCGATCATGAACTCTAGCGCGTGGTCGTGGACATTGGTACCCTTGAAGAGGTACCGCGAGCACTGAATGAGCGCCTTGTGCCCCTTGGGAGTCACCTGCCATGGGCCCCCAGACTGGCTGTTATAATACCTTGGCAGTACTGACGAGTAGTCATTGTTGGTCAGCAGCAGACGCGAGGCGGTGTGCGTCGGCGCCGTCATCATCTCTACCAAGAAGCAATACTTCCACTGAGTCAGCAGAATCTGCGCATCCACAGCGAACTCAACATTGCCATACCAGTTCGATGGCTCCTCCTCCTCTTGGTTCTTGGCGCCGAACCAAAGCACCTTCATTTTGGCGCAGGGATGGTCCGGCGGCAGCTCGCGCGAGTCGAGGCTACTGAACGTTACCACGTTCTTTGGCCTTATCCTGCGGCTGAGGCAGATGTCCACGGCCTCTTGGAGGTGGAGGACTCTGATGATGTGTGTAAAAGGACGGTAGGAATCTATCCCCTCGTCAACATGGCGTCCGCTGCCGGGCCTCCAGAGGATAGTTTTCCCACGTTTCTTTTTTCCGGCTGATTTGTCTAGCGTCTTCAGAAGCTGGTCCTCCCAACTCCACTCTGGCCCCTAAAAAAATATAAGAAAGAAAGTAAATTAGGTAAGATACATCACTCTCTGTATCGTTTTTTTTATGTTTCACCTGTACTCAGGGAAATGAAAATTCCCTGAGTACATTCATGATCCTTGTTGATGCTGATAGGTATTGAACCAATACAATGTAGAAACACGCAAAGATGAACATGCTTCCTTATCAGATTTCCCCTGGACATACTATTTTGGAACTTATTGGAATAACGATGATGGTGGTATCGGTAATACTGACAGTAATAATAACAAGAATATTACTAATAATAGCTATAAAAAATGTAAAAAAAAAACAATAAGTTTTGTAGTAGCATTAACATTTCCAGTAATGACAATAAAAATGAAACAACAATAAAAAACAACAACAAGAATATAATGAAAAATTCATGATAACATAGAGGACAACCAACAGTGGTAACGGACGCAATGAATTTAACGCCGACAGAAATAATGGCAATTGGATTGATGATTATGATCACCATTTGTAATACCAATCTAAATATCAATATAGAAAATTTATGAATCATAACTATAACACCAATTGTACTGGCGGTTATAATGCAAGCAACAATATCAGTTCATAACAAAAAATGATAACAACAACCATTATAATAACATTGAGGTTGATGATAATAATTGTGATAGCAATAATTATAAATAAAGTAATAACTACAATAATGATAACAATAATTAATACTATAACAATAATTATAATAATTATCATGATAATCCTAACAATCATTACAGTGTTGATGATGATGATGATGATTATCATTATACTTATACTTATAATCATAAAAATAAACATAATCAATAATAATAACAACATGATAACATGATGATAACAAAACTAATGATAAGAAAAGCAATAACATTATTGACGATGGAGGCTGTAGCGAAAATTAAGTTAGATAATAAAACAGTAATCAACATGGTAGTGCTTTTGCCATTCAAAATAGTAATCGTAACAAGAAGTAGGTATTAGTTGATAATGAATAGTGTGATAATGAAGATGATGATAACGGAAATGATAATGATACTGAGTATGCTGATAGTGTGATCATGATATAAAAAAGGTGAACGTAACGGAAACAACGGCATTCAATTCCTTTTCTCTACAATATATTTCCTCACTGCTCTGCTCAGTTAGAGTAATAAAAACGAAATTTACTCACGTTGCTGCGTTCCTTTTCTTGCTTAAACTTGTTCCCGTCAAACTGTTTCTTTCCGTTGCCTGT
>NW_028234422.1:38214332-38216832 GCF_977035675.1 Penaeus japonicus | reverse complement strand
TCTTGCTTTACTGCTTCAGTGCTTTCTTTAGACACTCCCATCGAAATATAAATAGGAAAATATGGATACTCTAAGTTGTTAACAAATAGATCTAAATAATGGGCTCTCATCTGTAAGTTTGTACGCCACAGACTCGGCGGTTGTCATTGCTCACAAAAATTGAGTTTGTTTTTCAGGCTGACTTTCTTTACAGAATCCCAAATATATAGCTCGACATGACATCAGCGTTGGCATAGCATTAAGATCAATCCTTTTATTCGACCCCGTCGACCTCTAAGAAACGCGAAGGCCTTTTCGGTGTGTTGCTT
Organism: Penaeus japonicus; assembly: GCF_977035675.1. Classification (NCBI taxonomy): domain Eukaryota; kingdom Metazoa; phylum Arthropoda; class Malacostraca; order Decapoda; family Penaeidae; genus Penaeus; species Penaeus japonicus. The sequence goes on along the minus strand of NW_028234422.1, from coordinate 38,216,524 downwards.
CTTCAGGGGATGATAAAGGGAAGAGGCCCTCGGGATATTCCATTGTTTTCGTTCAGCATGAATCTTTCTCATTAAAAGAACAAAAACTCTAGCCTCCACTTCCCTCGTTCCTTTGATATTTATTGTTCAAGACAAGCATCATTATTTGTTCCAGATGCCAATGGCAAGTTTATGTTTTCAACCGTTTTTCAGCCTCTTAGCCTATTGTTAAAGTCTCGACCCACTTCCAATAAAGCCTGCTTGTTACCTGGCGCAGTATGCCAAATTTGATGGAGATTTCGATGATATTGGAAACTGTGGTGTACCAAGAGTAATAACGAGGATAAGATGATGATAGTAATGACAATGGTGATAAGGTAATAGTAATGATAATAAGAATAAATCGGTAGTTAAGACTGACGATAACAGTGACAATAAAATGATAATACTATTAATGATACTTGTAATGATAACATAAAACAGAATATAGATAGAAATAAGAATAAAGGTGATGGCGACAACAATTGCAGTATTGATCACAACAGTAGATATCAATAATATCATCAAGATATTGATATTGATATCTTGATAACATTAAACCACTCCCACCATCATCAATATTATACTGCAACTAATTCATAGCTGATGCATCCTGGTTGTTGATTTTGCTGTTGCTATCGGAGCCAGCCAACTGATTAGCGTTATCTTTTTGACACAGATGGATTTTCTCACCCCGACCGCACATACAGAATGTGATTTCGCCGAAATGCTTTATCACATTCTTCTTGGAAAACCTTGGGAAAAGGATCTGGGTGTTTGTTCGGGAAAAAGCTTTTAAAAATATCCAAGCTTAAGGTTTACTGATTAAGGCAGTTCAAAAGTCCTTCTGCGTCAGTCACATGTATCGGGAGCTGTTCCTGTTTCTTCTAGAGAGTAAAAATTGTACAAAATCTCCGAGCTTGATTTTTAACTTTGGTTGAAGGCTGTCCAACCTTACTCCCTTTGTTTATGTTTTAGGTGGTTCTTTCTTCATTTATTAAACCAAAACCAGTGTTTCAAAGCACTGTTTACCGTTTCAAGAATCAAGTGAACTGAGGATACCTTTCTCACCTCGGGGCTGATGATACGAAAAATGCGAACAAGTCAGTGCATAAACACACACACACACACACACGCACACACACACACACACACACACACACACACACACACACACACACACACACACACACACACACACACACACACACACACACACACACACACACACACACACACACACACACACACACACACACAAAAGCAAACATGTAATTATCATTATTTTTGTAATATTCAATGATAAGATTAAGGTCACATTGTAATCAGGGACTTTTGACATCAGTAAAACAACTCAGGAGTGCGTATTCTTGCAATGGAATGCAACATAAAGATAAATCCAATACGTTTCTTATCTTGTCTTTATATTTTTCTTTTCCTTTATTTGTTCATCTTCAGACAAGGTGAGATAGCTTATCGTAATATCGCTCATCATCTCATTACCAATACGTTATCCATAACGTGTATTGTTCTCGATCGATAGATTCTTATCTTCTCTTCCACTTAATAGATAGTCATCGTTACCGGGATGTGTTATCTGTCTTCCAAGAATTGTGTTATACGTTTGGCATAACAATACTGGATTTCATTTCCTGAACGGTGCAATACTTACCTGTTACACTTTCTTTCTCTCTATACACCCACCCACCCGCAACCGCACCCACACCCACCCACACACCCACCCACACACCCACACCCACCCACACACACACACACACACACACACACACACACACACACACACACACACACACACACACACACACACACACACACACACACACACACACACACACACACACACACACACACACACACACACACACACACACACACACACACACACACACACACACACACACACACACACACACACACACACACACACACACACACACACACACACACACACACACACACACACATTGCCATTGATTTTTCAGCGTATCGCTGGGTCACACAAGTGTCTACCGTACAAGTTAACAGTTGAGCGCAACAGTACAGCACACAACACTTGTATTAACTACAATAACAACATAAAAGTAAAAAAATCCAAGTGAGTGGTGTATCTGCCATTGCAAACTGATTTTCATGGCTTAGCTAATACAGAGTTT
>NW_028234422.1:38206832-38209332 GCF_977035675.1 Penaeus japonicus | reverse complement strand
ACAAAATTGGTATCAAAGTTTGTAAAGGAAAGCCAAAACCGCAGGAGCTGCCAGACGCGGTCTTAACCCCAACAGATGTGTATCCTATTTTTAGGTATGATTATGTGAGGATGTAGAGGACAAAGCAAACTACCAATAATCTCATGGACGCGGGGAAGTTTTTGAGTCTCACAACGTTGAGTTTAATCTGTAGGTTCCAGAAGTGCAACTCACTTGTGCGAATTGAATTACAACAGGTAGACGTCGTGATTGTCTAGTGTGCTTGGTGCCTCAATTGTCTGGATGTTAGGTTTGTCCTTTAAGGGTTAATGAGTAGCATGTCAAGATGAAGTACGGACAGACAGAGAAAGAGATATTATGAATGACAGATACCGTTCCATTCCTTATATTTTCCTTTATTTCTATATGACTACATTTATTCAAAATAATTTCCAATACTATGCATATGGACATATACATACATGCATATATATATATGACGATGCAGAGGAGGAGACTCACACAATTACATATATATATATATATATATATATATATATATATATATCACACACGCGCGCGCGCGCGCACGCACACACACACACACACACACACACACATATATATATATATATATATATATATATATATATATATATATATATATATATATATAACTGTGTGAGTCTCCTCCTCTGCATCGTCTGAGCAACGAAGTCGATGTATCGAATTAGGCAATGCCAGGTAGCCAGTGTAGTACAGCATTCCCAAAGGAGAAAAACTTCAGTTGTACATTTTTTCATTTTGAAATGCTTAATTCGAATCCATGAACGTTTCGGACCATATTCCTTTTCCCTTTCACTCCAACTTTAGTATATTCATGTTTCTATGCATATCATTTTTGGCGCATTTTTAAAAGGTCATCTCAACGAGAACAGGCCCGTCAAATTTCATAATAGCTCTCAACTAATTGTCCGTCTTTCGCTTGTAAGGTTTACATAATCACGTAGCAAATCGGGAATGTAATGTAATCCTAATTGATTTGAAAAGCTGCATTATATTACATTTCCGAAAAGTAATGTTCCTGTGTTTTTTTTTTGTGTTGTAAAGGTATAATTAACAATTAATATAGAACTGGTTATTCTCGATGCGAAATTACCAGTAAAACCGTTAAATAAACCATGTCCTAGAATCCTATGTTTATCCCTTTAATTTTTTTAGTGGATCTTTAACAATATAGATATTTTTTTGAGAATTAAAATGCTTGATACACTTTTAGCTATAATAAGGAACGTTTTTGAAGACATAAAACATTGATTCATGTAAATGACAATGTGGATATTTAACATTTCTTACTTGGCGAGTTTTCGTGAAGTTTCATTTCGTTTTTCGTTGTAAAATGGCAAATGTTTCGCTTGTGTGTTTTTTGTGTGTTTCATCTTATTTGATCTTATAATTTTTTGAAATACATATTCAAGAAAAATATGCCAAGTTAAGAGACTAATAAATGTACTGATATTTATCAACAGATAATGATATTGATAATGATGATAATACTGCGAATGATAACGTTTAAAATAATAATAATAATGATAATAATGATAGTTATATGAAAATAAGATTGATAATACTGATAAAATATATGGTAATGATAATGATAATGATAATAACAATGATAATGACTGATAATAACAATGATAATGGTAAAATGATAATGATAATAACAATGATAATAATAATAAGGATAATAATAACAATGATAATGATAATGAAATGACAATAATAAGGAAGATGGTAATGATACTAATAAAGATGAAAATCATTATTATTATAATGACGTAATGATGATGAGCAAGAGGAGGTTGACGACAGTAAGAGAAAATAAACACAATAGCCATGATAATAAGAACAAAAACAATCAACATCTTGGCAAGTGCCGAATGGGGTTGGGGTGGGGGGTGGGGGGGGATTGGCCGCCCCCACCATAATGTGATGAGTTGTCTCCTCCAACAGAGTAATATGTTAATGTTTTGAAACATGTCAATAATTTTGGCAACAGTGTCAACAAGGTGGTGCCAAAATTGGTAACAAAATATCGTCTGAAATTGATTATCGAGGAATCAGTCATGCAAACTCATATAAACATATGGGTTATCATCATCACCATCAATATCTTCATCACCACTATCATCACCATTACCATCACCATCATCACCACCACCATTATCATCCCAATCAACATCACCACCATCATCATCATCATCATCATCATCATCATCATCACCATCATAATATTGATTGTAACAAAGGTAGAAATAAGGACAAAGATAACATTAATAATCACGGTAATCGTAACGACCAAAACAAAACAAAAAATGGTGACAAAAGATGATGATAATGATGACAACAGCAAAAGGGATGACCAAAACCTCCACTAATGATGAATGATGAGGAAAGCAACAACGACAAATATAAAGCAACATTCAAATTGGATAATCTTAATAGTATACAATAGGCCAAC
>NW_028234422.1:38194332-38196832 GCF_977035675.1 Penaeus japonicus | reverse complement strand
TACCCGCGTGTAAGAACACTTGCTGATTGTAGAAAACAACTGCGATAGATTGCTGTTTTATACCTAAAAAGAAACTGAGGCTTTAGGTCGGACATTGTAATTGACACACACACACACACACACACAAACACAAACACACACACTCACATACACACACAAACAAACGCTCACACACACACACACACACACACACGCACACACACACGCACACACACACACACACATATATATATATATATATATATATATATATATATATATAATTGTATATATGTATATGTAACCATAAATACAAACACATATATATGCACACACACACACACACACTCCTATATGTATTATTGTAAGTTTGTCCATCTCCATCTCCATATATTTATCAGTATCTATCTACCCCCCCTCACACACACCTTTATGTATTATTGTATATCTATATTAAAGTCTGCCTATCTGTATATCAATATATATATATATATATATATATATATATATATATATATATATATATATATGTATGTATATCAGTATCTATGTACCCCCCGCCACACACACACACACATACACGCAAACATAAGAAGAACCTCCGCTCTCAGAGGATACATACAAACAACCAGGCTTTGCAGGACTTCGAACTGCATTGCGGCGTCCTCCAAGGAGCCTTATAATGATTAATGAGGATAATATCCCAGTTACTAATCGTGTCCACTACCACTTGCATTTGATTTGCTGTCGTACTGCACAGTCATCAGCATACTTTGAGTATTTAAGAATCCGAGATGGAGATAAATCACTCATTATACAAAGAAATAATATTGTTGACAAGACATTTCCTTATAAGTAACATTGTGTCCACGCAGTCCAAAAACATGTCGATCGGTATGAAATTGCATATCTGAGAATTTCCCTCCTTTTAGTATGGGCATGCCATGTGTCTGGAAAAGTCTGGCTTTTCCAAATGACATTGCACATTTCTAGCAACATAATCATAGCATGATTAAAAAGCTTTTTAATCTCATACCAAATCTGATAGGGGTATATGGACGTTCCTCCACAGGCTTCTAGGGCACAGATAAACACACCCATTGTTAGATCTTGGTTGTAATAAAGGTGACCTGTGTTAAAGTGTACAGGAAAGCGGGATTGTCATTTTCTGAGCTGCTTGTGTCAGAGTACTGACTGGCATTGCCAAGGTTCACCTGAGTTATTACCCTCATTTAAGATTTTTGTTTATTGGCAATGTACTAAACCTACAATATTGATGTATTTTTCATCAGGGCAGAGACAAAGCTTCGCCAGGAGTCTCTTTGGGGCTGTCTGATTGTTGGTGAGTATTGAAAAACCTGCGGTCCCTATTTCGTTCACACGGGGCCTTTCGACAGTCTGGTGTCCATCATGGAGCTCTTTGCTCACGAGTATCTGTCGTAGTTTAAGGGATTGGCGTCACTGCTACATTTATCTCACAAATTAGAATATTATTTACTCCATCATCAATAGTCTCTCCAGCAACTTAGAACTTGACGCGGCTTACTGAATTTTACTTTGTAAACATTTTCCAAAGTTGCACATCGTTTCCAAATGTACCGTATTTTCCAGCCAAACATCCCTATCAGAGACTTAGTCGTTTAAATGAGTTTGATGGAGAACTATGATCCATGTGATTTAATCTTACTTTCAAACTTTGACAGTTCGATTGGATAACGCGTGGATTACGTTTAATGGAGTTTGGACTTGAGTTTCTGGTCTACTACACCCCCCCCCTCTACTACATGTAGAGGGGGGGGGGGGGTAGGGATTCCCTCCTCACTGTAGCGTAAGAAGCATCGGGTTTCGTTGTCACACTTTCCACTTTCATCGAGCTTCACTGTTGCTAACATCATGTTTCTGTTTTGCTAATGTCTCAGTGTCTCAAGTGTTTTTTAGTGACTTTATCAAAACATCTTAATGAGGTGTGTTCGATTTTTTGGCATCTTTTACAGTGCATTAGCTTTTGATGAAAAGTTTGCACTGAATACGTCCATATCTAATTTAGACTTCAGGGATTGCGCTAGGAAAAGTAAAGAAGAAAAGAAATATATATGCACACGTTCATCACACAGACACACACACACACACACGCACACGCATAAATATACATGCACATACACACACGTATATATATATATATATATATATATATATATATATATATATATATATATATATATATATATATGTATATATATATATATATATGTATATATATATATATATATATATATATATATATATATATATATATATATGTGTGCGTGTGTGTGTGTGTGTGTGTGTGTGTGTGTGTGTGTGTGTGTGTGTGCATATAGATGTATATCTGTAAATACATATCGAGGCTCACACACACATACGAACCTATCAGAAGAGCGTTGTCGTACGCGTCGAGAGCATAACTGAAGAAATTTCCTGCCATCCTCCAGTAAGACGTCTGAAGCCACACGCATAAGGTCAGGTTGTACAGGTCGGGGAA
>NW_028234422.1:38181832-38186832 GCF_977035675.1 Penaeus japonicus | reverse complement strand
CCATGAGGGCTTTATCAGTTTTCATCAAATTATTAAATGCAGATAGATTTGTGTGCTATCTTAACCCTTTCCCGACGGGGCACTCACTACGCGAAGACCCCTATGCCGGGCGATTGCAATATTGCATTGAAATCGTCACACTGGCTTGACGCCCCGGCATCGGGATTTTGGCTGTGTCACTCGGGTGTGACGCACCGTCGTCATAGGGTTAAGGTACTATTTATACATGGAAGAGGATTTCATATTTCTTACAAATGTGTTGAGGTTTACATTGTATTTCACATATGTATATATTATCTTTGGTTGTTATAAGAATATTCACAGTAGATTACAAAAAAAAATCAAAAGAAGATAACAAAAAAAACAGGGAGAAAATATACTTTAGACATGATGTAAAATATCAGGCTAGTGCCAGATTGATATGCTGATTAGAAGGCTGAAGAAAGTTGAATCCCTGGAAGCAGTACTTTACCTAGCATTTCACTGAGAGAGAGTGAGAGAGTGAGAGAGTGAGAGAGTGAGAGAGTGAGAGAGAGAATGAGAGTAAGAGTAAGAGTAAGAATAAGAATAAGAATAAGAGTAAGAGTAAGAGTGAGAGTGAGAGTGAGAGTGAGAGTGAGAGTGAGAGTGAGAATGAGAATGAGAGTGAGAGTGAGAGTGAGAGTGAGAGTGAGAGAGAGAGAGAGAGTGAGAGTGAGAGTGAGAGTGAGAGTGAGAGTGAGAGTGAGAGTGAGAGTGAGAGTGAGAGTGAGAGAGAGTGAGAGTGAGAGTGAGAGTGAGAGTGAGAGTGAGAGTGAGAGTGAGAGTGAGAGTGAGAGTGAGAGTGAGAGTGAGAGTGAGAGTGAGAGTGAGAGTGAGAGTGAGAGTGAGAGTGAGAGTGAGAGTGAGAGTGAGAGTGAGAGTGAGAGTGAGAGAGTGAGTGAGAGTGAGAGTGAGAGTGAGAGTGAGAGTGAGAGTGAGAGTGAGAGTGAGAGTGAGAGAGAGAGAGAGACGGACACAGACACAGACACAGAGAGTGCCTCGAGCGGTCCTTCTATCATATCCATCTTGTAGGGATTCATAGGGAGTACAGAAAATATGACTAAAAGCAAAGACAAGTTTAGTTCAGTTCAGACAGATATGCGAAGACGTCGCTTCGCCCGGGCTATATGCTCAAGGCGGCCCGGCCTCTGCCAGCTATGAGTGCTGACTCATCTTATCTAATCTTATCTTATCTGATCATCATCGCTGATTCAATTCAGCTCAGTTCAGAGAGATTTTGCGAAGACGTCGCTTCGCCCGGGTTGTGGGGAAGGGGTAGCCCGGTCTCTATTGGCTATAAGTGCTGACTCATCTGATCATCATAACTGAACTTTTACCGTGGCGGTCGGATTGCCTGTAGGCGCTCCAGTTGCCAGGGGGCTAATGACAGGCATAACCGTCTAACCAGCCCGGCGGCTGTCGTCTCTGGGCCCTGCCTGAGGAAGCGAGTGTGCAAAGACAAGATTGGTGTAATAATATATAGAAGAAAAAATTGGCAGAAAAGCAGAATGTTTGAGCTAGTTCTGAAAAATATGACTTTTAAATAATTATCCATTCAGCATTTCTGTCTCTCAAGCTGTTTTGATTTTGAGAAACTCATACCCTCAGTCACTCAAAGCTAGTCCGTTTCCCAACAGGTACAACATAGAAAAGCACTTCCGCACCCCACCACCCAACCGCCCGTCTATTGAAGAGCAGCGGAACGAGAGGCTCTTGAAGGAGATCCTGGACACCAAGGAAGCAACACCTGCACCTCTTAGTGAAAAGACCTTTGTTCCAAAGACAATATTTGAGAAAAATTTGTCACCATCCTTAACGAAAGAGAATTGAGGCTGCGACATGTGTAGCCTGTGTGTGAGAATAACTGATACCTCTTATTATTATTGCTATTGTTATTATCTTATGTAAGAAGAAAATGTCAACTGAAGGAGCTGCATTATGTGCTGATTGATGAAAGATTAGCTTCTGCACCGTAGCTCCCTTTTACTCTTAAATGTATAGTTACAAGTTTAGATTGAAGAAAAAGGAAAAATTGTTCCATCATAATCAAGTCCAATTTTACTTTAAAGGTGCCAGTATCAGCAAAAGGAATAAGCCATTAAAGTATGACTCAGCAGTACTCCTCTATCAGTGTAAACACTGATAGAGGAGGAGGAAAAGGTGATCAGTGTATGAATGAGAATTGATAATTTTACAAGGCAGTGTTATGCATTCTTATCCATGTCTTTCGAACTGCGGAAATAGGAAAGCCTTTGCATGAGCATAGATGGAAGGAATTAAATGTTGGATATATTTTTAACCAGTCCTGTTGGTGATAATTAATTAATTGCTCTAGTGTTGATATTTAGCACATAATTCTTGTATTTTTAAAAAATTCTCAGCATAATGATTTTCATATTCTTTTAAACTATCAGCTAAATAATTTCAATATTTTCTTTTAAGTAGGAATAAACTTATTCATAAAATTTACTCAAAATAAAGGTTCCTTCTTCAGCTGACCCCTTTGATTATGATTCCCATGAATTAAAAATTTGTTTTGGTTCTTGATGTTCCCTTTAACATTGATTTTTGTCTGCTCCTTTTTCTTCTCCTTTTTGTACTTAATCTTCTCATTTATCATTTACTTTTCTTCGCCTTCTTCTTTTTCTTCTCCTTTTTCTTCTCCTTTCTCTTCTTCTTATCAACAATGCTATTATTATTTTTCTTAATCATTATTATTGTCACTATTACTTTTATTTGCAAAAGTACCATGATTTCTTTTTCATTATAATAATCACTTTGGAAGCTAAACTATATGTAAAATACCATGGTAAAGTAGATTAGAATAATCACAAATTAATCAAATATCTCTTATCTGTAACCCTTCCACAGTGGGTCTTAACCCTCTCTGGATGGGTGGTACACTACGGCACCGCTCATTCAAGGGCCCGGTTGCTGGGTGGCACCATATGGTGCTAGTCATTTAATTGATTTTGGCCTAAGCGTTCGAGAGCCCCGGCATTGTAACATGCAAGGCTGGAATGCCCCCGTCGTGAGTGGGTTAAGATGTACAGCCTAGGGTGGGCATAAAACATGCCCACTGTGGAGGGATTAAGATATGCTTGCCTAAGATACTATGAAAATTGTTTTAAATTGGGATGATGGTAAGAGCTGATGGATGAAAGAGGTGCTGTTATATTTTACATGTAAATATATTGGAATTCCTACTGAAAATGTTGATTTGAAGAGTGAATTTCTCTTTTATAGATGTTTTTATGAAATCTATTTTGATGGCAAGGATACTGTACATACTTAGGTGAAAGAAATCTTTGTTTCTAGAAATGAATGACTAATGTGTAAATATAAAGAGTGTGTTAAGTTGAATTTTCTTGCCAAACCTTCAATACTGATAATGCTCATGAATACAAAAAGATTTACAGGATTTTGTAAATATATCTTTAAAAAGAAATTATTTTGATACCAATATATAGGAGATATATATATGGACTGATGCAAATACAATTGTATATTATGTGGACTCAATTTTTTTAGCAGTTACTCTTGTATTTGACTGTATACCAGGAATATGTCTACAGCAGATTTTTAAATGTTTTAGAAATATAGAAGAAAATGTCATTAACCTAGTTTAGCCTTATTGAATTTGCAAAAAGACTTTGATGCTGTAGGTTTTTTACATAGCTTTTTGTATCCAATTTTAGTAAATCTTCCTTGAATCCTGGCTTCTCCTTGGCTCAGTTGGTTGCTGATGACACATGTAATGAAGAATAAAAATTAGACACTTTTAAACAGACTAGATATTTGTGGAGCAGTTATAATTGCTTAGTAGAAATCCACTGTATGAAACCTTTGTTAGGAAAGAAGGTAGTAATAACTAAAGTACTTAAGCTCTAATGAAAATCATTTTCATATAGCCCATAGGTTTTCATTACCGACCTGTTGATAGCAATGATATCATATTGCTGGTCACAGCTGTCAACACTAATACTGTATCCAGAACTTGGACAGTTCATTGCTGTATTAGAGAACATGCAAATAAATAATGGCATGAAATTTAGAGGATACAACAAAAAAGTGATAAGTAACACTCCTTTTACACCTTTTGATTTCTTTAATGTAATTTTCCATGAACTCTTTACTATTTATTTTTTATTATTATTTGCAATATATATATTTTTTACACAGATGGTTCCATAAGAGCTTGGTCACCAAGGAGGCATATTTGACCTCACCTGTTTATAAAAAATCTTTATAAAAAAAAATATGTATTACAGATAATATTATTAATTGGTTAATAATGTTAACCCATCTGCAATGGGATAATAATATTAACCCGTCTGCAATGGGATAATAATATTAACCCGTCTGCAATGGGATAATAATTTTAACCCGTCTGCAATGGGATAATAATATTAACCCATTGCAGATGGGGGCTAGATTTGCATGGCCAATCTCCAGGATGGGCTTTATTTCAGATTAAGGTATCTTCATGCAACATATCTTGACTTTTTCACTCTCTTTCAGTGTCTCATTGTAAAACTAGAACTATTTTTGTGTTTTAATTTTTGTGCATTTTATCATATTGAGAGACTTAAATGTTTCATATCACTGGCTCTATCAATGCTGCATTTGAGTGAATTGTAGTAAGTGCCCATATCAGCTCATTATTTTCTTTATATTTAGTGTGATAGAAGTATTGCTATGAATGAACACAAAATATATAACCATCCACAATGAAGATAACATGAAGAGGTAGGGAAGCAGAAGGAAACGTGTGCTTGTGACTGTGAGTGCCACAGTAAAAAGTATCCATACTGGCACAGGGGCACATTGTAGACACTGGACATGGATTCAGTCACCTTCCTCTTCCTCGTTCTGCCTGAACATTGTTCATTGGCGTTACTTTAGAGCAAGAGGTCGGCAATTTACCGTGTGTCATCACTCTATAAAGATGGTGCTTGCTAGTGACTGTGGATGGGTGC
>NW_028234422.1:38129332-38131832 GCF_977035675.1 Penaeus japonicus | reverse complement strand
TAAATACATCGCTGAGGGGAAAAAATAATTTTACATCATTCATCAGCTAATTTGAACATAGTTAACACACGATTATCATTCCTGATAAGATGCATCTATAAAAATGATAGTGGTTGAGATAATGATGATAATAACTGTTGAGGTGGTGGAAGATGTCATCTTCTATGCGTGAAATAAGGAAGTTTGGCTTGTCAATGTACAGATAATTGATGTGGGGATCAGAGAAACACAGCTACTGCGTATAAGCGTGTATTCGGGGAGAAGTCCGTGGAGAGAAGAGGGTTGTTTACATTACACTTTGTAAATATTGCCGTAGGGTGGCGCATATAAAAGAAAACATTCATTTCGGGAGTAACTAAATTAAACATGAGGTATTCTTCTGAGGTATACACGGTAGATATAAAATTATAATCATCCTTATTCTATCATAATCTTTAATTATTCTAACAATAACGATGACGCTGCTCAGGACGATGGAACTGCTGGTGAAGATAATACGACAATGGTCATGATAATTCAGATAATCAGTGTCAGATCCAGTGTGATATATCATGGCAAGACATTAGAGTATTACATGATATACAATAATAAACAACGTAAACACGGTTGTGCTGATGACAAAATGTCGGCTGGAATAATACGTGCATCTACTTTTGGGCAAATTTTCAAGTACTTTTTTTTTCCCTAATTTAAACCATAAACACCTAGACCTACTTACAGCTGATGCCATATCACAATCAACGTAAAAGTGTTTGAAAGATGCCTCAGTTCGTTCGAACCCTGTAGCACAGTGGTTCTGAACTATTACTTCCTGCCACCCCACTCAGGCCTCTCTGGTCATGACTAGAACCCCATAGGTTTCATAAATTTACTGTATTATTGGATGCAGGCATTATCGTATTATCGCGCAGTCGTGCGTGCCCGTCGTGCAAATATAACATTCATGTTAAAACTAAAAGAAGGTAGCTGTGGTCATTCATGATTTGGTTGAGTTTTCTATCATATTCACCTGTTATATCCATCATGTCAACTTACATCAGTCATTCATTAATATTTCATGATTAACTTCATTTCATTTCCGTATCTAATTCCTATGTCTTTCTCATTTGCGTAATATGTATATTCATTATTAATTCATATGACCAGCATATCTCTATCAAGATCATCTTCAAAACATGTCAGAGATGGTATAATTAGTTCACTTGTTTTTTGGTATTCTATATTTTTAATGAAAACAAATCGACTGGATAGGTTCATTATACTTGTATCATAGGTTTACAACTTATTTATCGATTGCTGTAGACTTGCATATAAGAGGTATCCTTTGTGTCACAAGGATGTACCCCAGTAATAGACTTTCCATACCTGGGCCAACACTACCATAAAATACATAGAAAGTAATTATCTTTTAATTATGAATGCGAGAGCTGGGAGAGGAGCGGTTTCTTAACAAGCCAGTCGCGAGCGTGTACGTTAACTTTGCCGCCACTGAAAGTCCTTTCAAGTGTAGCTGGACGTCGTGAACGTATCTGACTGACTGGACTAACACGTCCGACGACCGACATCCGTTGACCTGATTGGCTCATATCCAATTCGGGGGCATGTCGTTTGTTTAATCTTAATGAATGATGTAAAATGTAAGAAGAAAAGACAAGAAAACATGACGATAATAAGTACGTTATAAGACAACAATTAAAAATCAAATGAAAGACGAAAATATAACATACACGATCAAATAAAAATGTCTCCGCTGAAAGTACGAAAAATAAAGTGTAAAACTGACAGAGAACGGAAGTGGGCCTTTTCAACAGGGATTCGTGTATTTCAGTTAGCGATCGTGAATCCAGAACCAGGTGGACCAGGCCGTGTTAAGAAGCGACAAGTATGACTGATTACTGTGAAAAAATAATAATGAAAGTAGTTATTACAATAATATTGATTCGTAAAAGTAAAAGTGATGATGATTAGGATAATAATAATGATATAACGATAGCGACGATGAAGGAGACCATTACATTTTAAAATGTTACAATTCTTACTATCAATTTTATCATATCACATTTAGTGTTACCATACTTACTAGTGTTATTAACCATTGCCACAATCATAGCTGTATTGATAGCAAAAGCAGTTACAATAATGATAACGAGAATGATACTAATAATATTTTTGTTGTTGTTGTCGTTAACACCATCATCATTAATGAGGTTAAAGATCATCACAAGAAAATTTCATCAATAGCCACGAGAGTCACAGCTCCACTAATACACAACAACAACAAAAAGACTCAAAAGGAAAACATCAGAAGTAGTGTGCAAGAATAACAATTAAAATCGACAACGTCAAAAACAAAAGACGATTTCGTTCCGCCATTTTTGTTGGTGTCATTAAGAAAATGGCGCGCACGGACTTTTCCTACATGAAGGTTACTCCGCAGGGGAAAATTCCCTCTTCCCCTGAATATATATTGGAAGTCCCCGAATGCTTCTCCATTAAAAAT
>NW_028234422.1:38104332-38119332 GCF_977035675.1 Penaeus japonicus | reverse complement strand
TATATATATATGCATTATATTTTTCATATATATATATATATAAAATATATATATACATACATATATATATATATATATATATATATATATATATATATATATATATATATATTTACATAAACTTACACACACACACACACACATATATATGTATATATATATATATATATGTATATATATATATATATATATATATAACTATTTTTATTAAATATTGTTATTTCTCTCTAATCAGTTATAGTAACTGATGATAGTAATATATGATATTTATTATGAAGAAATGTGTATGAATTGTATATGTCCAGTTAAATGACCATTTGTTCATTTTTGTAAAAGGGATATTACATCTTTAAAAGAATTTCATAAAGTATATTATTTGCGTAGTTAACAAGAGTGCCTTAAATATATTACTTGACGTAACACGATATCATAATGTCACATGAATGTCTTACCATGGTGCAACACTATGCCCTAAGGTGATGCAACCCTATATGATAGTATGAGGCAACATACACACCTCTCTCCAGACCTTGAACCGAGGAACAGGGAAATTCAGGAACATGAGCGATACTGATTGGAATGTTCTCGAAAATAAAAAAAAAACATTGCCACACCACTGAGATTTTTTTTTTTGAATGATATATAATACATCAGTTGATAATACCAACCAAAGAAATAAACCATTTGCAAAGTTAAAGATGATGCATAGACATGGAATAATTTAAAGATCAGATGTATTTTTTTATACAAAAAAACATTTTTTTCCCAATCTGTGTTAAGAAATGTGATACGAAATGAAATGAAAAAATCTTCATACCTATTATCCTTGGTTATATATGCTTCCGTTGCCAAGTTCCATGTAAATTTTGTCTTTGTATATATCTATATGTTTCTCTCTATCTCTATCTTCCTAACTATCCATCTACTTATCTCTCTCTCACTCTCTCCTTCTTTGTCTCTGTGAGGAGTATCAAAAGGCGGATGACTCTTGAATCTCTTGTTGCAGATGACGGCACCGAGGGAATTAGTAATAATTATTGTGGTAGCGTGAGGTTGCACGTGAGGTTGATGGACGTCTTGGCTTGACCTGATCTTTGCCCAGTGGTCGGCAGTGGGCGGTGAATGAGAGCGGGGAGAGCGAGAGCGCGATAGAGAGAGCTATTACGGGAGTAAAAAGGGGTAAAGAGGGGAAAAGGCTAAGGTAGCTAACTGACTGGAAAATAAAAAGGGGAACGAACCCCCTTCCTTGTTTTGTTTTCATTGGCGTGGGATGTATCAGATTGGCGGGAGGGGGTTGGGGGTTGTGGTTCTGGTGTGGCATATCAGCCTCGCAGTAGGTGTCGATTGCCATTTTTCGTAGTTGCCCTATTGTTTGTGTTTTGTTTTCGCATGATAGTGTCAATATCACGGGAGGCCAACCTGCGATGCAGAAACAATACAGAAACAGAAGCGTGACTCATGAACATGGCACAAAAAACAACAACAACAGGAAACATAAACAGAATGTAATAACATAAAACATAACCTGATACAAACACATGCAACATAAACATGATGAGGAGGGGTGAGGTGAAGTGAGAGGGAGGAGGGTCGAATGAAGTAGCGTGCGAGGTAGGTGGTGATTAAGGGTAGTGAGCGGTGAGGTAGTGTTCCATATGTGGTGAGGGAGTGGGTGATGAATATTTGAGTAATATAACATAGCATTGGAATAAATGTCCATGGAGAGGTAAATGAAACATAACCACGATGCAGAGACAGAAACATGAACATAACACAGAAAACATGAAGCATAAAGACAATATGAAAACTTAAAACATAAACACTATACAGACAATAAAACATAAGCACAATATAAGACATATGTACAAATTATGATACAATGAGTATGAACTCAACAGATGTTTACATAAGAAGTCAGCATAGGCGATAGGACACATCCCCCAACCCCCAAGTTGATGTATTGCTGGGTATTGTGAAGCAAGAACAGAAATGAGTATATTACCAATAAGGTCTACTCACGGAGCAGAAAGGCATCCTCCGCCCTGCGCACGCACGTATGAGAAGGGGAGCGCGGGGCCCGAGGCCTCTTGCCGCCAGGGGCAGGTTAACGACGGCGAGATATTATCGGTAGAAATAAACAATGAACTCAGTAAGAACAAATAACATTAAAATAACGACGTGAATAAAAAGCATAATAAGGTGTATAAAATTGCATATACATGGTCAATGGTGAAAGGTTCCAAAGAGATATCACAGATCTCGTAATCTGTGTGGAAGATGGGAGAACATCCTCCGACTTGCACCCACCGGCGGGAGCGAATGGGTGCGGGCTCAAGGTCTTCTCCGCGTCAAGCCAGAAAACAGGATTGAAAAACAAAGAAACTGAATCTTATGTAGGGGGTAGGAGTGTCCTCTGACTCGCGCCCACTCGCAAACGGGCGCTGGTGCGAGGCTTCCTCTTTGCTGGGTAGAACCGAAAATTAGTAACAGAGATTAAAAAAATTGGGATTTGCTTGGCATTGTGGTGGCTAGTATGGGTGGTGGTTAAACATACTCCGACTCGCGTCGCTCGTGGAGGGAGGAAGAAACTCCTTGTCTATCCCCTTATTGTCTTATCATGTCCGCTCGAAAACTCTGGGAGGCCTGTCAGGTCAGAAGGTGGTGATTTGATATTGGTCTTGAAGTTGCTTGAAATCTTGAAGGTGATAAAGATGAAGAAGATGGAGAGGAAGGGTTCATTCTTGGTCTAGTGGTGATTGGGGATGGGGTTGAAGAGGTAAGGACTATTATCTTTTTTTCTTTTTTAAATCTGAAAAGTTGTAGAGGAAGTTGTTCAGGGAGCTGGAGAGATAGTGGAAATGAAAGTTGGGAGGAGATAAAGGAAGAGTTAGAAAGTTCAGCATAGTTCAAGAAAGTATTAGCTTTTTATTGAGGTCCGCCAGGAGAAAGAAGTTCGAGGACAGTGGGTAGGTGCGCACTTGGCATCCGAACGAAACCATATTTCAACTCTTCGGGAGATAGTCGGGATACCAGAAGCGAGCAACGATTATCCCGAATAATCGAAATATGCAAAGTAAAGAGGAATTGATGAAGGGAGGTGGAGGGTGCGTGGAAATGAAATTTGTGAGATCAAGTGATAGATAGAAAGCTTAGAAAACTTCCAGTAGAGAAATCAGTCTGTAGTTCTCTACTTTTCTTTTTTCTCGGTTTTCAGTGTCATCCTGATTTTTGTCTCTTTGAAGTAATCAGAAATAGCAAGCTGTGTATATGTTGGCTAAACTGAGCAACATCCTGTTTGGAAGACTCAGCAGGGTTTTTCTTGTTGATCCTGCTTTTGGGTCGTTGGGATCTAGTCTGATGTAGTTAAGCAGCAGCTTCTGGAAAAAGGAGGTCAATGTGGCTTCCTATTTTCTTGCTGAAGGTCTCGAAATCATTGTCAAAGTTTTCTTCTTTTTCTGTAGTTTGGAAACAGTAAATTCTGAACAGGTTTTCTTGTCCTTCATCTTCGTAGATCATGCTCTTGGTTTCATTCCTTTCCATCAGCCTCTTAATTCCAGACCAGAAGGACTGTAGGTCTTTATGCTTCCATTTAAGTATCCTTACAAGATGTTCCCACTGGGCATTTGCTGTTTTTCCATTTATGTGAGAGTTCTCTCTGCATTGTTCTATATCTTGCTCGCAGGTCTTGAGTCCATCCATGTATACCTGTATAGTGCTGCAGGTGATTAAGCTGTAAATTTAGATGTGAATCTTGGATGGGGTAAAGTCCTATAGTTGTTCTTTGGTACATGTTCAAGAGTAGCTTCAAGATCACTGTACCACTTCCGGACTTCCTTGTCGATCTCTTCCAGTATTGCAGTTCTCAAGTTAGCTGCAGGCTTCGACTTGAGCTTTTCCTTGAAACTTTCCCAATTAGCCGATTGAATCTGCTAGTGGTTAGGCTTTTCACTATTGGTTGGATGTTACTTTGAGAATGATAGGCAGATGATCACTAGTGGTTACAGGTCCCGGTTCCATCATTAGGTTGTAGTGGGCTCCTCTGTTGCAAGGTGTAATGTCTGGAGTGGTTCCCATGTTCCCTGTGATGAAGGTAGGGGAGTTTTGTCCGATGTGAAATAAATCTCCATCTGCAACCATTCTTGCAATAGCATTGTCAACCTATTTGCCTGCTCTGTTGTTTAGTATGGGATGGTTAGCATTGAGGTCTCCCACTGTGTATGTGGGTATTCTTCTCAGTATACTGTATGTCATGCAGGGGAAGAATTGCCCTTCTTGGCAGATACATTGTTGCCACTGTTATCAAACCTCTGCTTGTTTATATTTCTATTGCCAGCATTCCATCAAAATCATTGAGAATCTTGAGTTTGATTTCTCTTTGGATTGATATTGCTATCCCGTCATTGGCTTCACCAATTCTGTTCCTCTGATAGCAAGAGTCATAGCACTGTACATACTAGATAGTTCATTCCTATGAACCATAGTCCACTAGAGGGCATTCTGCTGAACTATTATGATGGAATTATTCATTTGCATTTGGCTGCAGGTCCACCTTCATGCCTCCTTTAGGATTCATCAGAGCCATTCCTTCTCTTCCTGTGGATTTCAGGGTCCAAGTAGTTGATAATCACGACTTCAAGATTAAAGGTGGCTTCCCTAATTCTCTTATCAATAATGTCAGCACAGTCATCAGATTTAGCCTCTGATTATTGTATGAGTATTTCATTGGATGTATTCGGCAACATCGGCATAAGATTTTCTTGTCAATTTTCCTCTGCTTTGTAAAGGATAATTGTTGATTTTCCTCTTGCTTCTTTGGCCGTTTTATGATTCATGCATTCTTTGGGGGTAGAGACCCTCACATACTGGGTGGCCGGGGTACTGGTCTCTTCCAGCACAGACAGCAGGCATTTATTCTTCGGTGGCTTCTTGGGGATTCTTTTGGGGCAGCTGAGGACTCTGCTGGAGGCATAACCTTAAAGATGCCTGTCGAGTTCACGCCATTGGGGAGGTCCATTTCTGGGAGGTTGTTCCATCTTAAGGCTAGCAAAACAGCTGGGTTGTGCCAGGTGAGCATGCATCAAGATAATCAGCTTTTTTACTACCAGATTGTTGGGCAGTTGCATGAACTGGGGTTGAGCTTCTTTCCTTTGGTTATTTCGGCTGTAGCGCTGGGAGTCTTCTCAACCTTAACAGCTGTCTGTACTATGTTTTTGAACAATTTGATCAGTTTTTTTTTTATTTTATTTCACTGTTAGTGTGGCTGGTGATATAGGAATCAACTTTCTTCATTATGATGGTCATCTTTACTTTCATTTGAAGGGACTTCCGGGGGAAGAGCTTGAGGTCTGCAGTTTGTAGCAGAAGTCAGGGTAGATTATCTTGTTGGCATCTTGCAGAGTCTTAAGCAGTACAATTTACCCATTTCATGTGCTAATGATTCTCAGGAAGTGGATACCACTGTTAAATATGAGGGTACTCAGTTCTTTATTCTTAGTCATTGTCAGAAGGCCATTTATATCTTGTATTGGAAGCCATGGTTCTAAAATCATTGCCTGCTTCCTTCACTTCAAAAACTGCCTTTCTTGTAGGATTAAATCCTATATCTGACAACCTCCCCTTATCTTCGAGGAGACTAAGCAAGTTGACTAAACCGTGTCTAGCTAATGTTAGTACGGGTGGAAGAGGGACGTGCCGCCGTTCCTTAAGCTTAACCAAGATGGCAACCTCCGAATGTCACCTCCAATATCTTGTCGAAGGGATCACTTTGAGACCCTTTGCCAGGTAAACTGCAGGATTTGCCATTGGAAACAGGCGGTGTCCTCCTAATGCCGAAAGGTGGGGTAAAGGAAAGGGGGGACAGATGTGTGTCTTCAAGGATCTCTTGTAAAGCAACCAGGTGCTTTAGCTCAAGAGAGCCGGGAGTCAAATTCCTTTGCTATGAAGGTAACTTTTTAGGATTATGCCATGTCCTCAGGCATACATGTAACTTTCTTTGATTGATTCATCTTCTAATCTTGGCTTGAAGGTCACTTTCTTTGCTTAATGGCTTCTTCCTCTTTCTAGCAGAGTTCTTGGAAATTCAGTAAGATTCTTCTATGATATATCTATAATTATCGTGCCCCTTGCGCAAAGCAAAAGTGAAAAATAAAGGAGCTGTTGCTGGGGGGAGTGAAGACAGGATAGGGGGAGAGAAAATATGATAGGAGAGAAAGAGTCCTGGCTTGACCCAGCACGCAAGGTAAAAGGTGGGGCCACAAATGACAGGGCGTGATGGTATCAAGTTTCGTGTGGATGAACTAGTAAGCCAATCATCCAGCTATGCGTGTACCCACCAAGCAAAGGTGGCATTCGGCTAACGAGGGTGGAGTGTAGAGGTGGGGAGGCGGTCTCTCTGGCGTCATCTGCTGCTTCACCGTGCACAGCCCTTCGGCCGTGACTACGGTGGTGAAATCGGCTAACCTTCGAGATTGCTGAGAGTGAAGTGCAAGTGCGAGTGTGAGTCAGAGGCTATCCTCCCTTCCCGCGTCGAGCGAGGATTTCACCTCGTCGGCGGCGGGACTTCCGGGGTGATGTGCTCTGGCGCTCGCACCATGTTGGGGTATTGAATATTGGCTGTGACGCCTCCTCCCCGGCTCGAACCGCGGTCATGACACGGGTACAAGTGGCAGGTGCCACGTGTCGGAAATCCAGAATCAGTAAGATGGGAGGTGATATTTGGAAGTAGGATGCTTACATTATGGAACGATTATGAGATGGGGGTGAAGGCGAAGTGTGGTCACACATAAAGGGATAAAGGTTGGGAGTTTGGTTTAATGGAGGAGAGGGGTTGGGGTAGGGAGGGTAGGTGGTAGGGTAGCGTTTCCAGGACGGCAATAATTAAAACCAAACTAAAAATAATTAAAACTAAAATCTCAAATCAAAACTAAATAACACTACAGTTGTCACGTCAGAGGGTAATTCACTAGAGAAAAAGTCTTGACATGGCCACTGAGGGATCTTCTTCTTCAGCCGTTGAAGGTCCGTTGTTGGACATAGGCCTTCCCCAGTTGTTGCCACACTTGTCTGTTCTGAGCCTTCCGATGCCAGAACTTTTTTAATTTATCGAGGTCGTCGCGCCAACGGGTCTTCTGGCGTCCTCGGTTTCGAGTATGACCTCTTGGTTGCCACGATGTAAGTTTTGCTGTCCATCTGTGGTCTTGAATTCTTGCTACATGTCCCGCCCATGTCCACTTTGCTTTGCTGATAATTTCGAGGATATCTCTGACTTTTGTCTGTTGACGGATCCATTCAGCTGTTTTGTGGTCGCGCCATGTGATGTTAAGCATAATCCTCTCATGGGCTCTCTGCATGGTTCGCAGTTTGAGGGACTGTTTCTTTGTGAGGTTCCACGTCTCAGACCCATAGGTGACAGTAGGGCTGATACACTGATCGTACACTTGACGTTTGAGAACCAGAGGAAAGTCTTTATTTTTGAGGATTGAGCTTGCTCTTCCGAAGGCTTGCCATCCAAGGTTGATGCGCCTTTTGATCTCCTGTTCCTTGGATGCACTTTCCATTGAGATACGTTGGCCGAGGTAGATGTAAGAGTCTATGGCTTCAACTGTATTGTTGTCGATGGTGATCTGTTGGTCGATGTCGATGTCTTCGATGTAATTGTTGAACATGCTCAGGCCGACCTCCAGACTTGCTTTGTTTAATTCTCACAGCATCTCTTGAAGCTCTTCTCGACTGCTGGCAAAGATGACAATATCGTCAGCAAATCGAAGATGGCTGATGTGTTCCCCATCTATAAGGATGCCTTTCCCTTCCCATGACAACTTTCGAAAGACCATTTCAAGGCCAGCTGTGAACAGCTTTGGTGAACTGGTGTCACCTTGCCTAACTCCTCTTCTTAATTGGAATGGTTTTGAATCCTTGTGGAGTCTGATGAATGATTTGCCATTATTGTAAATATGTTTGAAGACATTGACATAAACTGGGTCAACTCCTTGCCTCTCCAATGCGGTGATTACATCGGGTATCTCAACCGAGTCGAAGGCTTTGTTGTAGTCAACAAGACCGATGACTACAGGGATTTTGTATTCGGCACATTTCTCTATGAGTTGATTCAATGCATGAAGATGGTCAATTGTGGAAAAGCCTTTTCTGAAGCCAGCTTGTTCTCTTGGTTGATTTTCGTCCAAGATTCTGGTTATTCTGTTGGTTATGATTTTCGTGAATAACTTGTAGATGTTGTTGAGCAAGCTGATGGGCCTGTAGTTCGAGATGTTAGTTTGATCACCTTTTTTATGTAAGAGAATAATAATTGCTTCATTCCACACATTTGGTATTTTATTTTGTTGAAGACACTCGTTGAACAGAGTGGTGAGTTTGCTGTACACTATTTCCCCCGCTGATTCAATCAGGTCAATTGTGACATTGTCGGGCCCTGGAGCTTTACCCTTTTTAGATTGTTTCACTGAAAGCTTAACTTCCCAGGCTTCGATGAAGGGAAAGCCTTGGGACTAATGTTGTATTTCAGGTTCTTGGGGAATTTGGGGAATTTGTTGTTCTTCTATTTCCGGCATCTGCCGTGTCGATGAGTATAACTTCTCATAGAATTCTTGGGCTCTGGTCACAATCCTATCACGGTCTGTCATCAAGGTGCCGTCTTTTTCACGAACACCTGTGAATTGAAGTCTCCCTTGGTTCAATTTCTTCTTTGCCATTTTGAAGCCTTTTCCCTGTTTAATTATTTCTTGAGTAGTTGTTGTGAGGTGTTTTCTTAGATCTTCCCGTTGTTTCTTCCTTATCAGTTTGTTGAGTTCCGCTAGTTCAATTTTTTCTCTCGCATTTGTTGGAGCATTGAGATTTCTCCTTTTGTCCATGAGATTTTTCGTTTCCTCTGAAAACTTTTCAACTCTTTTAGATGATGATTTCCATGTTTTCCCTGCTGCGATCATTGGCTCGATAATATTGTTGTTAAGGTCATTGACATTTACACCATTATTGTTTCCACCTTGTAATTCCTCCAGAACAGCAAAACGATTCTGTAGGTCTAATTTGAATTCATTTTTGAACTGTTCTGGAATTCGCAGCGGTTCCGGTTTTGAATGGAACAATTTTTGTCTTTCTTGTTTAGCATCGACTTGGACTCTGCAGCGAACCATCCGGTGGTCACTTCCAATGCCTATTCTATTAAGAACTTCCACATTTTTGACAATGTTGGACTTGTCGATAAGGATATGGTCAATTTCGTTTAATGTTTCGAAATCTGGGCTATGCCATGTCCAACGGCGGTTCTGTTTCTTATTGTAGAACGTGTTCATGACTTTGAAGTTGTTGGCTGTCGCAAAGTTCACAAGATCGTCTCCACGTTCGTTTCTTATACCATAGCCAAAGGGGCCAAGGCATTCTTCATCTCCGTCGCCAATTTTTGCGTTAAAATCTCCCATTATGATGTTGAATTGGGACTTTTTGCGTTGTACTGCTGTGTTAAGATCGTCATAGAATTCGTCTAAGTCATCCTGAGTTGAAAGTGATGTTGGTGCATAAACTTGGATAATTTTGATTGTGTATCTTGTGGAAATTTTTATAGTGACTGAGGCAACCCTGTCAGAAATTGCGTGGAATTCAATAAGGTTGCTCTTATGTTTTCTGTGAATCAGGAACCCTATGCCTCCTTGTTTTCTGTCATTTCCTTTGTAAAACATTATGTGTTGGTTTGGGAGTTGTATCACATTTTCACCGGGCCTTCGCATCTCACTGATGCCAAGAATATCCCATCTGATTTTTTCCAGTTCTTTTTCGAGGTATTCAAGGTGATAATCTTCAGACAATGTTCGAACATTGTATGTACTAACAAAAAGTTCAGTAAACTTCTTGTTGACTTTTGTGGCTTTTATTGCCTTGGTGTTGTTGTTGGGTAGTTGCATTTGGGGCACACAACCCCTACCCGTACATGGTCGTGTAGGCTGTGTGGTTGGGCCTTGATTTAACTCCGCTGACCCAACAGGAACGGCCGGGATTTGGTTATAGGTGTGGTTCATTTTGGGGAGTTTTGGGCCTAACTCCACCACGCTGGCCCAATGCGGGTTGGTGGAGGTTGGATGTATCTTTGTCTGGGGTCTCTGATGACGCCTTCCCAATTTCGTTGGACGTTTTTGGTATCGCCGCCAACTTCATAGACCCTCGCAAGCCTCGTCACCGCGTCAAGGTGCCCCTCCATCGACGAGGACTGAGGGATCAGCTGCTCGCAAACAGCCGATGCGTAACGCAATACACATTAAAAACAAAACTAAAATTAACATGAAAAGCGTTAGGGAGGGGGAAAGTGAGACAGACAGTAAGTGAAAGAAGTAAACTGAGGGCAAATATGGTGCCAATCTAGAAGACAGGCTCCACGTCCTCTGACCAGAACAAAGAAAAGAGATCACGGCCTAAGCCGCTCCTCCTCCCTCAGAGATGGGCGGCGGTGTGCTCGAACCAGTCGGGCGACGCTGAACGAAGTGTTTCCAGTTGTTTTACACACTGCGCCAATGAGGAATAGATGCCAGCTCCGGTAGTCGTGATGATGACATGAACTCGTCCCAGCTTACACTGTAGGTCCAACGGAGTGCTTTGGTCTGAATTACTTGTATGTATGGCGAGTGTAAGTGATGCGTATGTAACTAGTGGTATAGTGAATGTTTTGAGGATGTGCAGCTTGGAACAAGGGGAAGCACAGTGAAATTGATAAAGCGATTATAAGGTCTTTCTAGCCAGTGAAAATTTAGTCGAAGGTTACACCGAGCATGGTGCAAGAGAGTGTGGTTTCGAGCGGTGTTTATAGTTTGTGTGTGTATGCGTATATATATATATATATGTGTATATATATATATATTTATATATATGTATATATATCTATATCTATCTATCTATCTATGGATATATATCTATATCTATCTATATATATACATATATATATATATATGTATATGTATATCTATTTCTATCTATATATGTATATATATGTATGTTGTCGCCGTTTGGCGATATTAAGGAATGACTGAGACCGCAGTGTTTGCACACACTTCGTTTTATTGATAGTGGTCAAAACCTGTCAATACAACATAGTCATTAACATATAAATTTGTAACATACAAGATAACAATATTGATTACAATGTCGTACATGACATATGGTCATTAATAGATAGATCTTAACATCGTAGGAGTATAGTATCATAACATCATTATGATGTTATCCAAGTAATCATATTTATCATAGCTTAATACTTAGGGCCATTTATAATCAGTTACATTAACTATTTGCACAAGTTATAACAATGAAGATATAATGGTGTCAATACATACATGTTGCGGGCACAGAAACACCTCAGTTCACTCTTGCGTGCGCTAATCCTCGGAGATGTGGTCTCTATGGTACTGTGTCTCGTACTGCCTATCCTCGACTGTTTATGCTTTTCCTTCGCTCTATGTATGTGGTCCTACACAGCCTATCGTGGCTTCGTCAGCACAGGAAAACAAGGTAGTACTGTTCGTGATACGTAAACACATGTTCGGTAATAAATGCGTGGGGCCATGTGGTGCGGTTGTTTATGTGGGGTCACTCGGTGACACAAGCTGACCTTCTACACCCTTTCCATCGCTAGTTGCCACAGGGGTGTAAGCCACTTACTAAATTTATCACCGTACTGTGTCTGTTGACAGTACGGCGATAACACTCCCCCTACTTTGGGCGATTCACGCCCAAATATCACTTTGTTAAATCTTCTCACGACTGGCCAAAGCAAGAGGCCAAGGCTGGTGCGCACCTGCACCCTCCGGACAAGACCATCGTCACTAGGTATAACTTTGGAGACGCGACCCATCCTCCACCTGTTCCTGGGAAGCAGTGGGTCAAATAAAATAACGAGGTCCCCAGAGTGGAAGTTTCTTGATGGAGAAATCTTACGATGGCACATGTGGAGTGTATGCAGATATTCAGATCGCCATCGAACCCAGAATCTATTAGCCAGAAGCTGGGCATGTTGCTATCGTCGTCGTAGGGCATCACCAGGGGATAAGCCTCCCAAAGGTAGGGTGTTACCTGATTCTACTCGAAGTATATGATTCGGCGTTAGAGCTTCAAGATCAGATGGGGAATCGGAGAGTGCAGTGAGGGGCCTGGAGTTAAGTGTTGCCTCAACCTCGCAAAACAGAGTGTGTAGGTGCTCATCATCAATTTTTTGTACACCGATGATTGAGGACAGGACCTTCCGGACAGACCGAATTTGTCTCTCCCATACACCTCCCATATGTGATGCCATGGGAGGCTGGAAATACCATTTAATACCACGTTGCTTTAAAGTCTTGTCTATCTTGTTACCCTCCAGCTAATGAATGCCTCCCTCAGTTCTTTATCAGCCCTTAGGACCAAAATTGTCCCTTTCAGAAAGGTTGGTTCTTTTCAAGAGTCTGCTGTTGGTCATAGACTCTGATGTATGATTTTTTTCCTCACTCCAGCTTGGCTTGGTTTTCAGAGCTTCTTCCATAACATCCCATTTTTTTAATCGTCTTGCCACTCTTAATTCTCTCTTCAGGAAACTGTGGATATCCATTATTGTCATCTTGTCCCGGCATCGTGTATCAAGGACAAATTTTCGACGTAAGTCTTTATCAAACCTCTTGATGATATCAAACACTAAGGTCAGGTTCTGGAAATCTTGGGTTCTCTCAAAGGATTCTGCAAAGCTCATGAAAGATAACAACTGGCAATGAAGTGCATTTATGGCTGAGTAATCTTGGTCACTGATCGTTGGTCCCCTTGCAAGGTTGTGTACAGCCCTTGCTATATATTCTTGTTCATCACCAAATTGTTCTTCTAGGATCGAGAGAGCACCTTTTAGTCCTTCACGTGCTGGCATCCTGTTACAATGGGCAAGCTTAAGTTGCATTTGATCACCACATGCAGTGTACAGTGCGTTCAACTTATGCTCATCAGAGACATTCTTATTACCATAAACCTGATCAAAGAGACTTAAAAATTACCAATATTCTTCAACGTTTCTCCTGTGAAATTTAGGTAGTTTTGATTGGGTCATGCAGACTGAATCCATGATGCGCCTAGTCAGGCATTCTTCTCTATCTTGATCACTGCGATTTCTGTCATTCACATGAGCGTTATCAGCAGGGTCACTGACACGCATTCTCTTTAACTTTCCATTTCTCTTCTCCGAGTCAGAGGCAGATGATTCATCATCTGATTCGGTTAGGGTCTTGGGGCGCCGGAGGCCAGCCTGTCATTTATCTGCTCCTAATTTTCTTAGTTCTTCCATGATAGTTGCTACTTGTTGTTTTAATTCAACTTGGTTCTTCGACATTGTAATTGTTGCTCATTTCTAATGGCAAGGTTATTCTGTTGTCGGCTCGTTCCCGGCAGTCCTTCATCACTCCAAGAACGGCGATCCACTGGTTGGACTTCGTTGTTCGTTTTGTTCAAGGATATCGGTAGATTGTCACCAACCAACTTGTCCCATAGAAGAATTGCTCCCTCTCTGAACCTTTCTTCAACACTGTTGGACATAGTATTTACAGAATGATCACCAATATAATATGGTGGTGGCACGGTGTCAACAGGCCGGCCACTATTACAAGGTGCTCCCACGTTGAAACCTCTGTTTCCAGAGTTGGGCACGGTCTCAACAGACCTGCTGCTATTACAAGGTGCTCCCTCGTTGAAACCTCTGTTTCCAGAGTTGGGCACGGTCTCAACAGACCTGCTGCTATTACAAGGTGCTCCCACGTTGAAACCTCTGTTTCCAGAGTTGGGCACGGTCTCAACAGACCTGCTGCTATTACAAGGTGCTCCCACGTTGAAACCTCTGTTTCCAGAGTTGGGCACGGTCTCAACAGACCTGCTGCTATTACAAGGTGCTCCCACGTTGAAACCTCTGTTTGAAAGATCCAAGGCTTCTTGTTGGTAACACATGTTAACACTCTTCTTATTATATAAGTAGTCAGGATACTATACTATCACTTAACACTGACACTGATTTCACAAATTATTTTCAAATTTAAAATGTGACATGTGTAGCTTCGAAGACTCTTTGAGTGGGTGAGACACCACCACTGGCACACTCACAAATATTTATAATATGAAATTAAATATGCAGACGAGACACTATCATTCAGCACAAGCACAGGCTCACAAATATATATATGGTTTGAAATATGTGTATCCCCGCTCACAAATTATTTTCAAATCTAAAATGTGACATGTGTAGTTTCGAAGACCCTTTGAGTGGGTGAGACACGACCACTGGCACACTCACAAATATTTATAATATGAAATTGAATATGCAGACGAGACACTATCACAAGCACAGGCTCACCAATATATATATGGTTTGAAATATTATGTGTATCCCCGCAGACTTTCCGGGAGCGCGCCACAACCTTCTCACTCGTCGCAGCATTCCCTTCGCCGGGCGTTAAGCTGAACACCCGCGTGCGTATCTTTATTTTACGCTCATTCAACGAGAATTAAAATTTTATCGCTCATGGAGTCGCCAAACTTCGCACACAATTCCCGTAGACTTTTGTTTCAGTGTGGCCCTTGTGTAGGCCTCACATGGAGTACTTCACTTCACTTCACTCGTTTTCGTTCACCTTTTATCGTTCACTCGAATCTTCTCGACAGTCTACTCGGGGCGGCTTGGAGTCGCCTCACCACGATGGTGCTCCCGCGGCGGCACTCACTCGCGTGCGTTCCACAGCTACGTGAAAGATGTTTTAACTAGGCCTTCGTGTTTTGACTTTTGTCGCCGTTTGGCGATATTAAGGAATGACTGAGACCGCAGTGTTTGCCACACACTTGTTTTCTGCGTTTGTGGTCAAAACATCAAAACTGTCAATAGTCTTAACATATAAATATAAAACATAACATACAACAATATTGATTAAATGCGTACGTGACTTATGGTATTGATAGATCTTAACATCGTAGGAGTTTGTATTCATAGTATAGTATCATAAATAT
>NW_028234422.1:38091832-38096832 GCF_977035675.1 Penaeus japonicus | reverse complement strand
TTTCATTTGCGTGGCCGATCTCGTCCTTCTGGAAATTAAGGTGCGTCTTGATAGCCAAGATCGGGGCACACTGAAAGAAATATGTGCATAACTAATAAAAAATACGGAGTTAGCAAGCCTGGAACGTCTGATAAGTGGTAAGCGCGCTATCTCTGTTTGAGAGAAATAATTGTGACGTCAAGGTGTAAGATCCTAAGGCGCAGCACGCGGTGCTAAAAAATAACCCGCAATTCGCGGTTTATTTAATCGAGGTAAAGATGATATATTAGCGTTCCAATAGACCCATGAAACATGAAAGGTCGTAGAACTCGGAGAGGCCCATGATGATAACATATTTGCTTAATGTTGTCGAAGTCGACAATTGCTTAAAGTTAAAAATAATGACAGTTATATCATATGATGATTAAACTTACTTACAATCAAGTGATGAAATATGGAAGTAACAATAATCAATAATGCAATGATAAAGGCAAAGATAGGCAAATATGACTAGATAATGAATGAGGGAAAGCTAGTAAACGAGCATGCATCTATCATAATTTCTAGCTAAAATGAGATGCTAAATCATAACATGAAGTAATGAAACATGAAGTTATGTTGAGATATAAAACATTTGCTATAAAAATGCAATGAATTAACTGCCACACGTATAAAGTAATTTAAACAAAATTATCAAAAATATTAATTGCCTAATGTTAAGAAAAATATGATACACACAAACAATGTCAAGTTATAGAAACACGAAGATATTTATAATCAAATCATGCATTAGGAAACAGAGTAAGAGAAAATAATACCGTGCAAACGTACATGCAAGACGATAAGATAAATGAAAATGTAGATAAAAATTGCATAACTAATATATATATATATATATATATATATACATATATATACATACATATATCTATAAATATATATAATACAACATACATACATATACACATACATATATATATATATAAATATAATATTATATATATATATATATATATATATATATATATATATATATATATATATATATATATATATATATATGTATATAGATTTAGATATGTATATATATATATATATATATATATATATATATATATTAATTATCGTAAACGATTTTCTTTATTCACACGGTTAGCTTAGGTTGGGGTCAGGTATGGGGTCAGGTATGGTCTCCCAAGACAACACGGTCAAGAAGTGACCAGAAGGATAAGGAAGGTTATTTGATATTTAACATATTTTTCCAAAGTTTCACGTTCAAGATTGACCATAAGGTGGGGGGGGGTAGGTGAGGTTAGGTCACGACATTGACGCATGGAAAATACAAATAAATTAAATATATAGTGAAAAAGAAAAGAAAAGAAATGTATATTACATCTTCAATAAAAAAAATGCAAAATTATAAATGCAAACGATAATTACATTTATACGAACAAATCATAGTATTAATCATATTCAATAAAAGGAAATTATGTAAATTTATAAGAAAAATAATCACACGAGATCAAATAACGAATCTGAGACATTTAAGAGCAATTACGAATATATTTTTGTTTGATGGAAATCGATATATGTTGATTTTCGCATAGGAACAAAAATATAAGAAAATCACACAGATAGTAGAAATTCCACATAATAAATTTCGAAGATATTGCTATAAAAATATGATATGTTTTGACGGTTATATACTTAACTAACGTACAGAAAAAAAATCATACATTTAAAGCAGAAAAATATAATCGCAATGAAGTTCGCACAAGATAACGCAGAAAAGCAAAGCGCAGAATGATGTTATAAAATACGTAAACGAAACATAGTTATTTTTTCGGCTTTGTATGAAAGACTTATGTCACAACATTATTTGAATTTCTACAGTAACAAACGTAAGATAAATTAGTATAGATAACGACTAACGCACACATCGTAAAACACATATAATAATGATGTGAAATTATACCTTATTGAAATTGATCGAAAAGTAACAGGGGATTTTTTGACAGTCAGGTAGATTTTTTTGTAACATGGGGAGACAAGGGAAACACAGATGATACATGCATCTAGAACCTTAGATTGACTTACCCCAGTTGCTGAAAGGAGAGAAGTGGTAGCTTCACTGCGAGATTGTCGTGTTCCTCTTAGTGCTGACGTGGTTCACAATCACAAAAACACACTTAGACAAAAATAACGTGGCGATAAATTGTCCCAATCATCACCGTAGGTGATGGGATAATAAAGATTACTTAAGTTCGCATGAGCAGTTCACGACTTAAATAAGAAAATATGTTAATGTCCTACACTTTTAACCTAAATGGAGTAAGCTCTTCTCCAGATATCATTAATTGTCATCTAGTGAAAAATAGAACGAAGATATGTCTAAATTGTGTAAAAAATAGAAACGAGGCCCTCTAATTTCTTGTTACCGATCATGTCAGTAGTATAAACAAAGCAAGCGGTCTACGAAAATAGTAGTCCCATGCTGACACCAGAATATATGATGGGTGTGTAGATAGCTTTAATTATCACACATAAGAAATAAGAGGTTGGTGTCAAACACAACAGCTAAAACAATTACAATATATTATAATTCAAAGATATATATATATATATATATATATATATATATATATATATATATATATATATATATATATATATATATATATATATATATATATATATATATATATATATATATATATATATATATATATATTATATATATATATATATATATAATATATATGTATACATATACGTATATATATATATACATATATATATATATATATATATATAATATATATATATATATATATATATATATATATATATATATATAATAATATATGTATATATATATATACGTATATGTATACATATATACATATATATATATATATAATATATTATATATATATATATATTATATATATATATATTATATATATATATATATATATATACGTATATGTATATATATATATATATATATATTTATAATATATATATATATTTATATATATATATATATATATATATATATTATATATATATATATATATATATATATATATATATAACATTATTTACAGCAAAAGGAGCACGGAATATATGCAAGCGGGAAGCTAAACCTATCGCAAAGCTCACGAGATCTGATCTATAGTTATATTGAGAACACTAAGGAAACACTGACAATGCACAGCATATGAATAATTCACTAAGGCACCAGACACAAATCTACCTGGATTCCCTTGAGGAGGGGTCGAAGGATGAGGATCTAAGGAACTTCCCCAATCCAGTATAGCTAAAGGAATCACTGTCATTCCTTGGACCTGCAAATTACTACCGCAAATTCGTGTACAACTTTGCACTGGTAGCTAAGCCGCTGACTGAAATGACAAAGAGTTCATGTAAACTAAGTAATCGAAAGGTTGTCCTACATTGGTCTGAAAAAGCAGTGAGAGCATTTAACATCCTTGAAGATTTGCTTACTGAAGAAGCAACTCTTTCATACCCAAACTTTACTAAGATATTTGTTTTGAATACTGATGATAGTAAATTTGCTATTGGGGGTATACTCCGGCAGCATGACGGGAAGGGACATTTGCGCCCAATAACATTTTTCAGTCGCACTCTAAATGAAAGTGAAGTAAAGTATTCAACTGTTGAAAGGGAAGCCATAGCAGTAATTTATGGTCTCACAGTTAATCGGCCAATCATACTGGGGGGCCCAGTAAAGGTGGCCAGTGACCATAGACCACATATATGGCTCTTTAACTATGCAGGGCCAAATTTACGCATTTTGCGGAGGCAAATGGCCGTGGCCGATTTTGAATTGGAAGTTATTTATATAGCAGGGAAACAGAGTAGTGTAGGTGATGCTTTGTCAAGGCTAAGAAGTGCAGACCACCCAATAGATAATATTGTCGTGTTGGCTGTGACACGGGGTGGAAAAAAGAAGTCAGCTAATGTGTCCCTAGATAATGTAATTATGTGGGACCCAAATAAAGTTAGGATTAATCAGGATGCTCATCCGCAATGGAGTCAGGTAAAAAGGTATGGTATTCTCTACCACACAAAACTAAATGTCATCTTTATTCCAGACTCCTATAAAAACACATTGTACCTGGCACATAGCCTACCTTTGTCAGGTCATGGGGGAGTCCAAGTTACACTAGAGAGATTTTTAAAAGTTTGCTTTTTGGCCTGGTATATCCAAAGAAGCCCCAAAATATGTAAAATCTTGTACAGTTGTATAAGATGCAAGCCAATGAGAGAAGTGCCTGCTCCACTGCAGCGGTTCCCTGATGTAAAGGAGAAATTTGAGTATGTACACCTAGATTTAGTAGGCCCACTCCCCACCTCAAATGAAGGGGCAAAATATGTGTTAACGGTGATTGATGTACTGACCCTATTGCTCATTGCTGTACCCATCAAAAAACAAAGAAGCTAAAGAAGTGGCACACCCCTTCATAACTCATGTTGTTAGCATTCACGAAGTTCCTAAACATGTGATAACAAAGGAGGGTGGAGAGTTTGTAAATGAAATCTTAAAAGATATCTGCAGGTTGTACCACATTGATCGCCACACCACAACTCCATTTCATCCATCTAGTAATGGATTAGTTGATGGTACGATTATGCAAATTCTTAGGAGCATGGCAATTGATAACCCCGGGGAATGGGATACAATGCTCCCATTAGTAGTGTGTCACAGAACAGTCCATGACTCTCCTCACTTCTTGATGTATAACAAAGATCCTTCGGTACCTTACTTTAAATTCTTTCATGATAGTGGCCCCTGGTATAATGTAGATGACCTGAAACGTAAGACCTCTGTCATTGCAAACAAAGTCTATAGTCGATGTCAGCTATACTTAGAAAAGGATGCAACCGAATGTGAAGGATACCAGTCACGGTCTCGAGTGAAGGACATAAAGGTTGGGATGTGTGTATACATAGCTTAACAGCCCAAGCCCGGGTTACCTGGAAAGCTGCAACCT
>NW_028234422.1:38061832-38064332 GCF_977035675.1 Penaeus japonicus | reverse complement strand
GATAGATATATAGATATATACATGTATGTGTGTGTGTCTGTGTGTGTGCACACACACACACACACACATATATATATATATGTATATTAAAAAAAAATATATATATATATGTATATATATATATATATATATATATATATATATATATATATATATATATATATATATATATACATATATACATATAGTAGTAGCAGCTGAACAGTGTGGACGTGCTGAACTGTTGCTCTGAAAAACTCCTTAATTTCTCATCCCCGCCTGCCACGAGGCTGGGGGGAAATGAACAGAGATTAGTGAAGTGTACAAAGCACTGAATGATCTAGAAAAAAAATAGGAAAGACAAAATAGAAAACAAATTAGAACAAAAAATAACTGGAAGGAAAAGAAGTGGCATCAAGGAGAGGGGAGGTCAAAACGCTGGGTCAGCGGTTCAGCGTGGCCCAGCTGCTTCCAAGGTGACCTTGACTAGACTTAAATAACTCTAAGGGTTTAAACACTACATGTTTAAACCAAGGAGACGTAAAAGAAACTCTAAAATTGAAAAATGTTTTAAACACAATGAAACAAAGCAATTTTATATGCCAAACCTCTGATAGAAAAAAATGCCACAAATATGAAAATACTTACTTGAAAAACAGGAAAGAAATTATAAGTAAAAGTAAGTCTAGTCTTGAAACTGAACTGGAAAAAATTCAAGGTTGTGACGATATATCAGAGGCCAGTTTTTTTAAGAACTAAATAGAATTGAGGAAAATAGGGACACAATGGCAGAAAATGTATATGCACCCGTATCAGACAATCTGAAAAAAGAGGAAATGAGCCATATCGGTGACCAAAAAATCAGCACACCCAGAAAGTGAGAAGGGGCATGCCCACTGGAAAACATAATTCAGAAAATGTATGAAGAATTAAAGGACTTCAAGATTCAATGTTTGAGGGAGATACAAATATTGAAAGATGAAATTCATGAATTAAAACAAGAGTAAAAAGAAAAACCTAAAGAAAAAAAAGGTAACTCAGGCTGCTGAATTGGAAACGAAAAGGCTGTACAAGACACTAAAAATGTAAAAGTAAAGCCAAAGAAGAAACAAGAAAATCCAAAAGGTGAGCCAAGTAAAGTAAATCAGGAAGAAGAAAAAAACTGTTTTCTGAAATAGTAAGGCAAAAATCGGATAAACAGGCAAAAAATATTCTAGACAATGACATTTCAGACACTGAAGATGATGAGGCTGACTGGAAGGTTGTAGGCGACAAAAATAAGCAACCAAAACATCCTACAAAAGAAAAGTCAGAGAAGAAAAATGAAGATACATTCAGAGCAAATAGGTTCTTTATAAACAATCTAGAAGAAAAAGAAGAAAATTATCCTGAAATCAGGAAAACAAATGATATGAAAATGATTAATGATATCATAACAAAATTGAACCTTAATGAAATTAAAGGAGGCTTTGAGACCAAGGCCAATTAGGTCAAATTAGAAAATGAAAAACAGAAATAGAAACTGATTGGAAAGAATATGAAACTAAGGGAAATTGATGAATATAAAGAAGCATGGATATCATCGGACTTGAGCTATGAAAAAGGCAAAGTCAAAAAATATTGATAAATAAACTAAGAGAAAACAGAGAAAAAGATGGGGTAGGAAAACACTGGTATATCACCAGCAATAGACAAGGACATTCAGTCCTGCGAAGCATACCTATTCGAACAAAGGCAGGTGATGAAACGCCCACCGCTACACCCGGGGAAGGTCCAGCTCCCCCAAACTAGGGGGAAACGACATCAACTATCTAACAACAGTAGGTAATGTAGACAAAGAAATAAATTATTTGAGACTCTCATATTGCTAAATATACAGGGATTATATCCACAAAGTAACCAGACAAAACCTACAAATCTAGAGGACATGGCAAAGATCAACAATTATTCAATGATAGCTCTTACAGAAACTCATCTGAATGAAGACATGGAAAATGAAGAAATTAAAATTTATAACTATGAGCTAATGAGGAAAGATAGAAATAAGAGAAGCAGAGGAGGAGTAGCACTTTATATCAGGAAAGAATTAGCAACTAGAATGGATACTGTAATATAATACTCTAATAATACAGTAGAAATACTAGGGGTATTGACAAAAGATACAAAAGAGCTATACATTATTTTATATAGACCTCCTGGAACAACAGAAACATCTTTCAATGAATCACTAGGCATTATTAGTAATTATATTGTCAATACAAGGGAAATTGAAGCTATTAATATACTTGGCGATTTTAATTTCCCCTTTATCGATTGGGAAACAGAAAATAAAGATAGGAGCAAATGCCACTAAAGATGAAAAACAACAAGCGAGAATGCTTTTAGATTTTGAAGAAACTTTTTACTTTAACCAAATCATCAATATTCCAACAAGGGAAGAAAATATACTGGACCTTGTTTTTATTAGTATAGGGGAGGATGTACACAACAGATCATCAACTTATACAGCCCAATCAGACCA
>NW_028234422.1:38034332-38054332 GCF_977035675.1 Penaeus japonicus | reverse complement strand
ATAACAACATTTCTGCCAATTCTTGGAGGTAATAGGTTCACTATTTTCCGGATTTAAAGTCTGCATTTGATGCAGCTAATAGGCATATAATCCTACACGAACTAGCCCTGATGGGAATCGGGGGACATATATTACTGTGATTTAATGGATATTTCCAGAAAAGCTACAAGAGCGAAGAGAGGGTTACGTCGCTCGGCAGCCCCCCCCCCCCCCCACACACACACACATGGGGAGCACTGAGTCCTCCTTTATTTAATGTTCTGGTAATCTCCTTTATCAGAGGTTTTAAGCAACAGGCCAATTCTATGATCATAAGCTATGCTGATGATGTATTAATTCATGCTAGAAATTATCAAGATTGCATATAAGCACAGCGGACAATATCGACGATCTGCAATGAACTAGGATTATTTATTTCAACAAATAAGACTAAAACATATAGTTATAATGGGAAAGACCGAATTAAGCACTTTAATATTAATGTTAATAGTTTAGCACAGACTGAGTCATTTCTGTATCTCGAAGTTAATATTCCACATGCGGCCGGAGATGTTGCGGTGATCAATCAAAGATGTAAGAGTAGATTAGCTGCCTTACTTGCAGTTGCTGGCATTAATGTAATTTCGAAGGCAAACATACGAATTGCAAAAAATATGTACATAGCTTACATAAGAGGTAAAACACCTACCCTAGGAAAACAGTCATCTCGAACAATTAGAAGGCGAGAAGTAAAACAAAATGTGGCAATGACGGTAATCCTGGGATGTCCAAACACAATAAAGGTTTTTAACATGAGGAAAGAACTCGGATTACCGAGCATTATGGATAGGATTACAGAAATCAATGCAATGATAGCAATATAATTATTAAGATCGCCAGATCATTAAGATCCACAGATCAGCTTGGGTCAAGGAAACATGCTCAGAGCTTCGAGGCCATAATATGACAGAGTTCTGCAAAGGTATCCATCAAAAACATTTTGTTCCGCCATGGGAGGTAAAACACTTCGATATCTTCAAAGCAAGTGTTCCTCTTAAAAAGCAAGTTGAAAACAGCGCCGACCTGAAAGGGAAAGTAGAAATGATATTCTGAAACAAATTCATGAGATCAAGCGAGAATATGAGAAAAATCAACTTATTTTCACTGATGGGTTGGCAACTTCAGCCACAGGTTCAGTCGCATGTGCTGCAACCGTACGTGATGCCATTGGAAGGACTGGCGAATTTGGATTCAGACTCAACAGCTGGGCGTCCATCCTGCAGGCAGAGCTGGTTGCTTTCCTTGTTGCTCTCAAGATAGCTGATCGTACGGGGGATAGTACTCTCATCATAACAGACTCCCTCTCCTCCCTCCATGCTCTAAACTCATACAGACATGACAATACGGGATTCGTTTCAAGATCTAAATTTAACGTTTCAACATCTAGGTTGTTTCTGAAGGACATAACTACTAAAATAATGTGGGTGCCATAAATCTAGAGTTACACGATATAGCTGATACTCTGTCTAAAACATGCAGTCAGAGGGATACTTTTGTGTATGATATTTTTGTAACGACTGAGTATGTATATAAGATCATAAAAAAAAGCTCTTTGCTCGGGCTGAAACCGAGAGAAGTGTCGAGTAAGACACAAGCAGATCGATCACTCATCATAACACCATGTCCAAGACAAATCATATCTCCAGCAGGACAAATGGAGTTACGAGGCAGCTTGATGTAGTGACTGCAAGATTACGGCTTGGCTACAAATATTACTGGGAGTATAGTGTCTCAAACAATGCTGAGGGAACTGAATGTAAGTTGTGTAGTCAACCCTATTCATACACCCTTGACCACCATATAATATGTCTGATTGAAGAATTTCGTGAAAGGAATAGACATGAGACATTGCATAGTATTGCAACATCCTTTCTTGAGGACGGCATTTTATTAGATATATTACGTAAACACAAGAACTTTTCATGTAATAGATAAAATTGCAAGGCCTTTACAGAGTGATGTACATGTACTACTATGTCATATATATAGTTTTACGCTAGTATATCAATTGACCGGGTCACCGTAATATCTGTTTCACCAACAATGTATGTCTCAGAATTTAACATGAACTGCTGTACAAACCATTTAGGCATAATCCCTATGCCTATCCGTATGTATACACTGTATACAGTATGAATAAACTTTTCAAAGTCAAAATCAGTCTCTCTCTCTCTCTCTCTCTCTCTCTCTCTCTCTCTCTCTCTCTCTCTCTCTCTCTCTCTCTCTCTCTCTCTCTCTCTCTCTCTCTCTCTCTCTCTCTCTCTCTCTCTCTCTCTCTCTCTCTCTCTCTCTCTAATGATATAAAATAACTCGTCGCGCCGCTAACTGAATACACCATTTCATATCCTCATTCAAACTTGAATACACTCTATCCGCTTTGAGTGTCAAGGCGATTGGCGTAATATGTAGACCAGTGCTGTCAAATACAACAGGGTGTGACGTTTTTGGATAGGATATGACGTTTGTGTGACGTTGCCGCAAGTAGACAGTGACGTCATAGTCGGTAGATGGTAGATTTAAAAAAACTGAAGGGTAATTAATCTCAGTGGTTAAAAATAAATATCTTGCAATAATTATAGGTAATTTTTTCATCCTAGTTCATTTTTAAGGTACATTTAAGCCCAGGTATCGATTGCCCGGCTCATTTCCGAAAACAATTCGTGACAGCACAAAGGATGGCCACTATTCTCTGTTCTATGCTTGAGTTCAGACGGTTCTTCATGCTTTTTGCTGCTGATTTTTCGCTTACTGGATCTTCTAGCAAATAGACATCGATTTTCAGTGAGTATACTGTGCTGTGATTGTTTTTTAGACAGATTATACAAAATGCTTAGTTTGTAATTAATTCATTTAAGTTACCCATCTTATTTTCTTTGATAACCTGTGCCGCTGGATTGTTTTCTATACTTGTGCTAGGATATACTAAAGTGTTCCATTCCTAGTTTATACTAAGGTTATATTTATCTTTCCAGGCTATGCATCTGCTGTAGTGCTTCTAGTATTAATAGTCGGTGTAAATGACCATTCCTGCATCTTATTTCTGGAAAGTTCAAGGCAACTTCCGAATATCTAATAGAAACTACAGTATTTATTTATATTATCCTATTATGAGTGATATGAAAAAGCTCAAATGTGATTGGCCTTATACACATATATTTTGACTATTTTGGGAAAACATTTTCTTTATTTGCTTTATTTTAGTATATTTAGAGAAAAATGCATATACAGTAAAGCATATTGAGTTTTGCATATTGTGTTGCTCTATTGCGCAGTTTTCTCTCGGGAAATATCCTAATATACAATTATATTTGCAAGCCAAGATGTCATCTAAGGCGAAGTTCCAGGATGCCTGGCTGACGAAGCCTGAGTTCTAGCCGTGGCTTGCACGTGACGATGGTGACTCAACGAGAGCCTAT
Source organism: Penaeus japonicus (assembly GCF_977035675.1). NCBI lineage: Eukaryota > Metazoa > Arthropoda > Malacostraca > Decapoda > Penaeidae > Penaeus > Penaeus japonicus. The sequence goes on along the minus strand of NW_028234422.1, from coordinate 38,050,877 downwards.
TGCACGCTTTGCAAGGCCAGGATGGACGCAGCAATCTCGACGCTGAGGAGGCATATGAAGGGCAAGACCCGCGTCGCAGGTGAGGACAAGGCCAAGTGGAAGGCTGCTCAAGACTCTTCAGTGCAACTGGTTTTGCAACCATTCTTCTTTGTTGCTTCATTGCAGAGCACAATCTTCCCTTTACACTGGCGGAGCCTCTCGCTGAGCTGCAAAGGCGAATGCTTCCAGACTCCGACATTTCCCAGTCGTTAAACATCAAAAGGACTAAGTTCAACGAGGTCATGGAAGCGTTATGCAAAATGGTGAGTGAAGATTTGGCCTCGAAACTTAGGACAAATAAATTTTCTATTATCGTTGATGAGACGACTGATGTGAATACCATGAAATGTTTAGCAGTGTTAATGAAATATTATAATAAAGAAAGGGACTGCATTGAGGCTTCGATGTTGGATATGATTGATATTTTTCAGAGTAGCACTGTGGGGTCTACAGGTGAAAATCTGTATGAACTAATTATAGGGTCCTTGCATTATCATAACATTCCTCTTGAAAATCTTATAGGATTTGCAGCAGATGGAGTAGCAAATGTAATGGGCGTGCAAAACTCGCCCTGCAGCAGACTAAAGGCATCCGTTCCAGGCATAACAATATTTAAATGCACATGTTACAACGTGCCTTCCAAGGCAATGCGTAGCTTTAATCAAAAATATATATTCTTCATTTTCTCACTGTGCCATGAGGAAGAATCAGCTTAAAGATTTTCAAAAACTTTGCAATCTTAAACCTCATAAGATGCTGCACGTATCTTAAATTAGGCGGTTATCACTTCACTTGGCTGTAGCAAGAGTACTTGAACAGTGGGAAGCACTACTTCTCTATTTTAAGTCGAAAGAAGCAGATAAATTAAGACTTTTATTAATCTATGACATTTGTTGTAAATTGCAGGGCAAATCAATATGTTACTTAAAATTCCTCAATTTCATTTTTCCAAAATGCAATAATATCAACCTATTATTTCAGAGACAACCCCCCACTATTATTTTGGTCTATAAGGAAGTAATGGATTTATATCAGCAAATTCCATTTATGTTCTGCAATTCTGAAACGGTAAAGAGAGATCCAAGGGGCGAGCAGTTTCACGTGCCAACATGCCAGGTTGGTTGGGGTCTGCTGTTAATGGGGAATTTCAATCTCCAGCACTGAATTCTAAACTAAATGTGATCTTAGACGTACAGGAAAGGTGCAGGAAATTCTCAGTAACTCTTTCTTTGGTAATAACAAAAAGATTTCATCTAATTGTTAAGTTATGGAAATTGACAGCTGCCCTGAACCCTCCCATTGCAATCTGCGAGTTGCAATGCCGTCATTAGGTGAACTATTGGAAGGGAACGTAAGTACATTGGCCGATGAGTGGCGATGCTTGCCATGACACGAATTTGATGATGATGTGAGTAAATATGAAGCAATAAAATTTTACAACAAAGTTGCGAAAGAAGTCAATCAAGAACTGAATCCACAAAATTCACAGTATTGCCTCAATTTGCTTTACAATTCTTGTCACTCCAAACGTTTAATGCTGACGCAGAGCACATATTTTCGAATAAAAAATAAAGGTAAGAAATTCACTTCAACTTCCCTCTATAAAGGCTTTAATAATTGCGACAGAATTTTCCAGGAAAAGTGGCGGGATTAACAAATTAATCCCTATTCCCTATATGTACAATTGTGTATGATTTTCCATTTTTGTTGTTGTAAATACTTGTTACCTACGTTTTCATTAATTAATTATTATGTTTTTTTTTATATTCATTGTGTTATAATTGTTTATATCTATAACCTGTTGAAAAATGAATTATTGTTGCGCCGCATTTTGTTTTCTTTATAAATATAATAGTTACCCCGACATGTCTCAAAGAAAACCATTATATGACGTCATGATCGGGAACGATAGCCAATCACCGTTCTCGGTACACAAGAGACAGTAATTCCAACCAAAGTTGCAAATTTAGCGAAAAAGTCGCTAGATCTAGCTACTTTTTGTGTGATTTAGCTCGCAAATTTTCAATCTAGCGACTTTTTTTTTGTTACTTTTCATTGAATCTGAATGATTATTTTTATTACTCATGGAAAATTATAACCCAGGGAAACAACTTTAATTGAATAATTTTGCAAGTGGGAAAATGTTGTTATAATTACACCCTACCTGAAGATGTACTAAAGAAGATTGATTGGTACACTTGAAGCTTACATGAATTACGAGTACACAACTTCACAAGAAGGATCTACAAATACTTCTCACTGCAGTGCTGTAGATGATGGGACCTGAGTTTTAATTACCGAGGATACTCGATGAAGGCGCAGGATTACGAGGGGCCTTTACTCAACAATTGTAAGTATAAATGTACTACGATATTATTTCGGTGATTCTCTCTCTGTCTCCCCCTCCCCTCTCTCTCTCTCTCTCTCTCCCTCTCTCTCTCTCTCTCTCTCTCTCTCTCTCTCTCTCTCTCTCTCTCTCTCTCTCTCTCTCTCTCTCTCTCTCTCTCTCTCTCTCTCTCTCTCTCTCTCTCTCTCTCTCTCTCTCTCTCTCTCTCTCTCTCTCTCTCTCTCTCTCTCTCTCTCTCTCTCTCTCTCTCTCTCTCTCTCTCTCTCTCTCTCTCCCCCGTTATGGTTTTTTCCTATCAAAAATAATATGCTTTATTTAGCTACTTTTTTATTTCAACGACTTTTAGCGACACTCTGCGACTAATGTAGCGACAGGTAGTAGCTGAGAGTTGGCAACTTTGATTCCGACAGCACCGATGTAAACAAACCATCAATGGAATGCTCATTCTCTCTCATGTCATAGTAATCTACTTTGACGAGTTTCTGGGCGTAAATGTTTAGATTTTGGTGGTAACACCAGGGAAGACCAAAGGAAATCACCATCATTATATGGTTAAAGTTAGGGTAAATATGAAGTAGCCATACATTTTTGATAATGTAATAACCGTAATTCACATTATTAGTCCATGTGATTCAGTGTGACCTCATAGGACTAGTGTGGTAAAGGTTTAAAAGAAAGTATTACGAAGTCCATTAAAGTTATATGGATGGTGTTGTTGATGTACATTTACTAGCATTACACATGCGTAAACAAATTTGTCTTGAAGTGTTCAGTAGTTTTTCTTGAACAGTAAGTTGATTTTCTTACAGTTTCTCCCTTTTATTGGATAATACTAAATAAGGAAGAACTTTCGCTCTTGGTATCAGGTATAGGATCTATTTTGTATATAATCAACTGTTTTCTATCTTTTTTTTCATGGTTGTGAATGTGATTATGAAATGTAAGTGTAGTATTTTATATCACTGCTGAGAACATGAGACTAGATACTTGCCATAGAGAAATGTGGTTTGTTTTAGGTGTATGCACAGCTACATGTAAATCAATCAAACTCATCTGAGCTGAAGAATCTTTGTGTTGACTCAGAGTGGTTGGTAAATCAACATTATAATTTAAGATTCAGTCATTGGTTCATCACCTTCCTTTATAAAGACTAATTGAAAGGTCTTGTTGATTACATAAGCTGTGTCTTTTTTCATCATTTGACTCTAGTCTATTTTTTTATTGTTATTCTGCTTCTTGAATAACCACTGTATCCTCTATCTTTTGCAAAAGACTTTATGATCCCAATTACCTTCTCTAACTGCTGAATTTGGCGGATTTCTGGTAGTGCAACAATGTTCTTATGTTTGTTTGTTTTTCTACTGTTTCCATGCTTCTGATTTTATATTTATAGCTTGCCAAGCATATTTATATTTTATTTATTTATGCTTTTTTATTCATTGTTATTTTTTTGTCTAAGTGCTTCTCCTCCAAATGAAAGTCTAGCATAGATAAGTTTCTTTACTATAAAAGTGTGTCTATGTAAGAAAAAGTCCTGTTTTGCTTGTAAGTCATCCTCTGTCATCTCTATCATTGCAACATATTGGATATTGTATAGTAGCTATTTAGCTATTGCTTAGTATCTACTTTTGACATTTTTCTGAATTACATGGTTGTTCCAATCATAGTTTTGTGGAAAGTTTGTTGGCCAATAAGTACAACCTAATAGCATACCTGTTTAGCCTTTTTTTTATTGTGAGAAAGTGATTCAGTATTTAATCATCTTCAGGATGATACATGATACAAATTTTAGATATGATAGCTTGTCAAGAACTGAATCCCACACAGATGTAGATTATATTTTCTTTAAGTAGAGAGACTGTCAGGTTTTACCATTAGTTAATTTGGTTAGTTTTTAGTTCCAGAAAAAGGTACATATACACATAGCAGAAATGGCAACAGTGCTACATACTTTAATTCTAGGGAAGGACAACTTTACATGGAAGTTGGATTTTTTTATATTGTCCAAATAACCCAAATCTTCGAAAAGTAATTGATGATTATACAAAGCTTTTTCTCATGGATAATTCTGTTGGTCAATATTCTTTTTTTCAATATTATGCCTTCATTTCATTGCTTTTATTGCTTCCACTTGGAAGGCCTGTGAAAATTTCCACCAGTGCCAGATGTTACTGTCCATGTGATGAGCAGGGGATGGAGGTTGGGTTACCCATTACAGTCTTTTGTGTGTGTGTGTGCACGCGCGCGCTCGAGTGTGCACACATGCGCACACTTATCAGTGACATTGTTAGTCAATATTGTCATCATCATCTTAATTGTGGTAATAAGTATTATTATGATTATATTTATTATTATTATTAATATTATTGATATTATATCTCATTCAATTATATATTAACAAGAATATGAAAATCACTTATTACAAGTAATTTGAAGATTCATATAACTTGAACATGTAGCATTTGATTATCCATTAACTTTTTAAATTTGCAGCAGGTATACTTAGCATCCAGCCCTCACAATGCTGCTGAAATCTCCATATGAACCCCTTGTAAGGGAGCTCCTTGAAGGCTTAGAACCTGATGCTTTGCGAGGCCTTGCGCTCACTTCCACCAACAACCGTATCCATCCTACAGACTGTAAAGGTAGGTATATCTATTCTTATTTTACCTAGTTGTTCTTACCTAATTTTTTTTAATACAGGAGAGGTGAGCTCAGGGGAAGCAAAAAATTTATAACATTTGGAATTGATGTATGTTTCCTGCACATACAACATTTACTGGAAGGTTATTCCATCCATCCATAATATCCTGTATCTTTTACAGAGGCAATAGACATTATCCTCATGCATACAGAAGACCTTGGCAAACTCTTCTCATACAGACGTATCAAAGCACAAGTCCTGTTTGTTTACTTGCATCATCATAGAATAGCTGTGAATGCACACTCAAGCAGGACACAGTTAGCAGTGGCTGTACAGCAGTTTTGGGTTTGTATTTTTTTCTTCTAATCTTTTTTTCATACCTCTCCTCTCCCAACCTCTCTCACTGTTATATGTATTTTAAAAGACAAAAAAAACATCAACAAAGTTTTAATTGAGTTTTATAACAAAATTAATTTGTAAGTTTTTTGCATAAATATTTACTCTTCTGACGTACCATTTCTTACACAGATGAAACGCCTAAATGGAAGCTCCACCTTGACGAATGCAAAAAGAAGTAATGATATAGAAAAAAGCAGCCCGTGCGAATATGCTTCACAAATGGCAAATCCTTCTCAGTCTGTTCCACAAGGAAAGCAACATAAGAAAGAAAACAGCCAGAATCAGACCCTTGATTTGGTTGTCAGTCATGCAAGTAAAAAAGTTGAAAGCAACCAAGTAGGAGTTATAAGTAGTGAGGCTACTTTATCACAGATTGAGCTCACAAAAAATGTGAGATCTGATGATTTTGCAAGGGTGTTTTGTGAATGGTTTTATAGTATGATAAACTGCTTGCAGCCTGTGTGTTCCCATCAGCCAGGAGACACATTCAGAGAGTCAGTGTTTTGCAGTAATAGCTCTGTAGATATTTATCTTATTAGTAACACAAGAGAGGAGAAACATGCCTTAGGACAGGTCAATAGCCATGCACTCCTCAGGGAAGTCTTAGGACAGACAGAACTTCTTTTTTCTCCAAATCTATCAAATGGAATTCAGGTTCATAAAACTGAGCATGGTATGCTCAAGATTTTCTCCTGTGGAACCCTTCATAAGGTTCATTTCTTTGTTGGAATTTATGAGCAAGAGTTTGGCTTAGTGTTTTGCCCTGTGGACCGAGCCTGGAAAATAATGTATACCAAAGTGAACTTGAAACACATGAATGTTGAGCCAGAAATACCATCCCTTCCACCATGTGAAGTGTTTGCAATAGAGCAAGGGTAAAAAAAAAATCTGGACTGTAGCATCTGCAGGAACACATTTTAACTTATACAGGGTGAGTTTGTAAAGATTGTATATATATAATGTTTTTTATTAACCCATTAGCCCATTAAAGATGGGGATAGATTAGCTTACCCAATCTCCAGGATGGTTTTATTTTAATGCAATTTTTTCCTCTCTCTTTCAGTCACTCACGGTAAAGCTAGAGGCATTTTTGTGTTTATCATTTTTTTGTGTTCTATTGTCATATGCCAGACTCTGTCAATGCTTCAGTTGACTAAAATTGGAGTATAAAATCTGTATCAGCTTATTATTTTCTTTATACTTAGTATGAGAGACATGTTGCTGTTTTATGGAAGGACAAAATATAACCATCCACAATGAAGATAACATGAAGAGATAGGGAAGGGGAAGGAAACCTGTGTCTATGACTGTGAGTGCCACAGTACAAGGCAGCCTTACTGGAACAGCTCATTGGGCATGGTTTGAGTCACCTTCCTCTTTTTGTTCTGCCTGCATATCCTTCATTGCCAGTATTTTAGAGCAAGAGGTTGGTAACTTGCTGCGTGCCATCACTTTCTAAAGATAGTGCTTGGTAGAGACCATGGATAGGTGCCATTCAAGGCTCTCTCTCCTGCTGGTGCTTGGAGAATATGGTACCATCTAAGTTTTGGATATTAGGCAAAACACAGTTTTCTTGATATTACAGCAATTATAATAATTATGATTGCATTGGGTTAATGCTTGGGACACCAGTTTTTTTATCATTTCTTTTTATTTACATATAGTCAAATAATAGACCTACTTGACCACACCTGTTTCCCCATTCCTTCAATTTTGGGGGAGAAAAGGATTTATTTTGATTAATATTATGATCATTAATAATGTTATTACAGTTATCATTAAAATGATGATAATAATCATCATTATAATAATAATAATAATTATTATTATTATTATTATTATTATTTTATATAACATTAACAATAATACTAGTATTAATAAAGATGTAACCTGAAAATTCAAGGAAATGGTAAACATATGAGTTTAGATAGGCCTACTAACTAACCTTCAGGTAAATAAATACTTGCAGAGCCATGTTTGAGAAAATAAAATTGAATAATAAAAGAAAACCATACATGTACAGTACATGTACTCCCAGCCTTCAACGTGTTAAGTTGTAGTCTCATGAGTATTTGTACATCAGATGTATTTTTGACTTGAAAACTGAGTAAATAGTATTTTTCTTTAACTAAAGAAATTTTTCAATGATGGTCATCCAAGTTATTTCACTTACTCATTGAAGGTTTAGAAGAAAAAAATATATTTATAAAAAGGTGAATGCTTTTCTATGCATGAATTCTTAAAAAAAAAAAAAAAAAAAAAAAAAATCCTGGTCCTCAGGAAACTTGTTCTAGAAAATCATGTGTAGTGAGTTTACTTATGGAATATTTTATATCATTGTCATGTAAAATAATTTAAGTAATACAAAAAGTAGTATAAATTCAATGTTATTTTACATAAAAATAAAGTGAATCAGTTAAAAAGCTAATCCAGACTGAATCTGCACGTGGTATTTAACTAACAATGTGATATTGTAACCCTTAAGATATAATATTCATGAATTGTATCAAGGAAGTTGTCAAATGCTACCAGCACACGGAAACAAAAAATGAATATTATTATTCTATAATTTACTGTACAGAAACTGCAAGATATGGATGAAAACAATCAATACAAGCCATATTACTGTTTATTCTGAGAAGATATTAGATTTCTAAAAAAAAAATAGTAAAAAAGCACAAAATACTTGTTGGTGGAAATTTGCAAGCTGTCAGACAGTTGCTCATGACTCTACTCAATCCGTCAGAATATTTTTTCCCTTTTTCTTTAGTTTTTATAGTTTATTCAGCATCAAAATATCAACCACAATCATACCAGGAAAAATTTGTAACAATAAAAGTGAGGACCTGTCCATACAAAGAATATTAATCACTGAGAAAATAAACAATCAGTATTTCAAGACCCCATATTCATTAAGAACATGTACATGTTGATATTTCAAAATGTAATTAACTGGTAATAAAAAGTAAAATTCTTGAAACCAATAAGTAACACAATATCTAACAGTGTGTAGAGGAGGGCACTGCACTGTTTCATTGTCTGTATGATTCTTAAATGTTAATTTTGAGTGGTAACTATATCAGTCATAAAGCAAGGCATGAAAAGTCAGGGTTACAAAAAAATATATATATTTATATTGTCCAAATAATGTAACTGTGGTACTGTAAATGCTGACATTATCAGCCTGTTGGAGAAGTTATGGTAGCTGACATTAGTGGTAACTGACACCATTGCCTAGAAACAGACTGACCATTTTGTCAAAAGTAAGATTCAAACTAAGATTTTCCCACACACTCTATCCTTAGGAGAACCATCCAATTATAGTCTTAGTGATAGTTACTGATGGAAGCCAGGTTAAGCCTTCATACTCTACTCTTCCTTTTAGCCATTTTGTCAATTTTTTCACTAGCCAGTGGGAGTGGCATTGTGCAAATGTAAGCCCTGGCATGAATGAGTTCTCACCTTCAACCTTACTGTTATAGTTATTTTTTCCTTATTTCTTTTTAGAAATGTTTTTTAACTTTTGTTTCCATCTCTCACTTATGCTATTCCATTCATACAACTTAACCCTTTGCTTTCTAGAACATGCTCATTTTTATTATTTTATTATGAGTTTTCATGAAAAAAGTTTGAATTTCTTTTGCTATTATTCTCATTATTATTGTTATGATTATGCTTATGATGACAATAACTTATTTTACATCAAGATTAATTATAAAAAGAATGAAAATCAATACTTTCCCAAAATTTCAAAGAATGGGGTTAAGAAGTAAGGTTTGGTAGGTATTATAATTGCCTCCTTAGCAACTAAGCACTTGTGCATGTATCTATGTGTTAACCCATCCCCGACGGGGGAATTCTAGCCTTGAATGTCCAAATGCCGGGGCGTTCGAATTATTAGGCCTAAATCAATTGAATGGCTGGCACAATACTGTGCCGCCCGGCCACTGGGCTTTTGAATGCGTGGTACACATGCTGTACCACCCGTCCAGAGAGGGTTAAATTAGAAAAAAAAAAATAATAATAAAAATAAAAATACTGAACTGTAAACTTACAGCATTGATTGGTTAATCCATGCCCTACTATAGATGTCATCATATTTGTGATCATATTTTAGATTCATCATCTACTATGTTTTCTTTCATTAGTTTTGAAGCTCTATTTCCTCCTCTCATATATATTACTCATTTCACACATTTTAACCCAGTCCCCTCCATAGAAGTCATATTCACACAATGCAATTGTTATAAGAAAAATAACCGTCATATATATATAAACAAGTAACACACACAGGCTAGTAAAACAAAATTCACTTCAAATTGGAAAATAGATTTCATATTGACACATGTATTACAACATACTTTCTTCTGGTCATCATATTTTCAATATAACAAATACAAGGAGTCTTATTTTGAGAGACTATCCAACAGGTGCATACTCAAGAGATACGGAATGTGCAATAAATGTAAGTAAAATCAACAAAGAAATCTATGTCATGACTGATAAGACATAACAATAATGACAAGGCATCATATTAACACTTGACACAAGTCCTCATAAAGTTGTTAAGCATTAGGCCATAGGAAGCTCCGACACAGCGGCATAACGGCCGTACACGTAGTGGAAGAGTTGGCGCTCAACATCGGCCAGAAGACCAGAGGCACCAATCCTGAAGCAAAATAGCAGTGTTAACATACAAATAATCTTGGATCCTTATTTTTAAAAATAATAAGTAAATAAACAATATAAATAGATCAATAAATACATAAATTATATGCATGCATTTGGTGAAAAATGAACACTTTTTGAGATATCTATACCTTCCTACACTAGAATTTTTTTTAAGGTTTATCAAATCAACTATGTTAATCATATGACGATGTTAATCATATGATAACATCTGTCATATGAAAGATCACTGAAGGCATATTTTGTTTATGTTATGACACCCTGCAGAAATATGGACTTTAACTATAGATGCAGTTTTTCTTACTAAATGCAAAACAAAAGTAATTTCGTCAAACAATCAATGGCATTGCATAACTGAAATAATGAACATTTAAAAAAAAGTCTAGTATATAAACAACATAAAATCATAGAAAATAAAAAACAATAATTGCACATTTTCAACTGCAGTTCTCTTCAAATAATTTTTTGCAATATTTGCACCTGCAGAAATTAAAAACTACTCAACCAATTTCAAATCTTATATCAGTGAAAAGACAGACATTTAAAAACCTAGCTTTCCAAGACCCTTTTATTTTCTATTCTATTTTTTGCTTCTACTATATCAGGTCTATTAGGTTGTTGAGGGACAACGGAATGCATCAAAAAAACAATAACTCACCTGAACATGTGGTTGTTGAGCCAAGCATCTCCGAGCTCCTCCTTGATGAGAACGAGCCACACAAGAGCATCCTTGGCCGCTCTGATTCCACCTGCAGGCTTGAACCCGACCTTTGAAAGGCAGAAAGGGGATTCAGTCAGGAAGTAACCAACCATCTGCACAACACTTTTAACCCATAAAGAACACACCCTCATGAGATCTGACAGAGAGATTCACTAAACAATCAATTCTGTCTATTATCATTAAATCTGTTCTAAAATATGAGTAGTATTTTTGGAATCTACAAATAAGAATCTACATAATGAGACTTTAAAACATTACAATAATTTATGGGTATAGGTTGTTCACATCTTCAACTGAGCATAACTAAAAAGAGTACGCATGTCCTTCAGGGATTAAGACACTCAGGGGAACCTGCATTGAAGGAGCAAAGAGGGGAAAGAAATAATTTTAAAGAAGTTCAATTAGGGGAAAGAAGTAATCTTAGAGAAGTTCAATTAACCCACACTGGACGGGTGGTACAGTACTGTACCGCGCATTCAAAAGCCCAGTGGCCGGGCGGCACAGTATTGTGCCAGCCATTCAATTGATTTAGGCCTAATAATTCGAACGCCCCGGCATTGGGACAGTCAAGGCTAGAATTCCCCCGTCGTGGATGGGTTAAGAGAAGTGCAGAAAACAAGGAATGTGGAGAGAATACAGGAGAGGAATGTTGATGGGAAATAGAAGAGAGTTCAAGAAAAGCACTCATAAATGTTTATATTTTGTAACTTCAAATATTCTCATAATATATACAAAACAAAGATTTACCAATATATGGGTCACTGGAAGCTATACAAAAATTAATTATATCACTTAGTGATGTGCTCCTTGATAATAATAATAATAATTAGAAAAATAATAATCACAGGTATAGGTATCTATATGTATATGTATATACATATATGTATGCTTGTATACATATACAAATACATATACATATACAATTGCATTCTATCAAATAGAAAACTCTTTACCTGGTTGCATGTGGATTACAGATAAACATCCTCATATGATAATACTATATACCAGAATTTCTAATACTGTACAAAGAACAAAATAATAATAAAAAAAAGGGAATAATAAAATATGAGTAAATAATGCCCCATACAAGCCTATCCTTACCCTGTGTCCTGTGCGTTCATGGTACTCCCTGATGGCTCGGCACATGACAACCCCAACAGGCAGTGTGGCATTGACACCTTCCTTGCCAGTCGATGTCTTGATGAAATCGGACCCTGCCATCATGGCCACAAGAGAAGCCTTGTAGACGTTGTTCATTGATCCAAGGTCTCCGACTGCGAGGATGGCCTTCATGTGGGCATCACCACAGGCCTTGTGCATCTGCTTCAGCTCCTCATATAGGCCTACATGGGGGAGGATGTGTTTTTTAGTGGGGAAAGATGAGAAGGGGATATGAAAAGGGAGAGAGAAGAGAGAGTGAAAAGGGGGGAGAAGAATGGAAGGAATGAGAGAAAAAGGCATTGGGAGGAAAAGAAGGAAGATAAAGAGAGGAATGGAGGGAGGATGAGATTCTTTAGCAATTATGTATCTTCAGTGCTATCTTACAAGTAGGACTAATAATCTTAATGAGCAATCCTCATATGTTACTGTTTTGAAGAACTTGTAATAAAATCTCACTGGTATTTACATATCTTTGTACAAATAAGTAAAGTAAACACATATGGAAGATAAGATAAACAATCTTAACAGATAAAAATGCATTTTTGAGTAGTAAGAAGTCCTCACCCTTCCAGTTGCCAGTTAGTGCCATTTCCCTGTTTATTACAATGTCAATCTCCTTTGCACCATTTGCAACCGCCATCTCAATCTCTTCCAGTCGTGACTTGAGTGCATATTGTCCAGATGGAAAACCAGTTGCAACTGTTAATAGAGAAGAATGTGTAGATAAAACAGGAAGAAAAAACAGGATAAAAACAATAGGATACTCAGATGATAAACACATTATAAAAGTCAGTATTGCACTATCATTTATCCTTAACTAGAAAATTGAAAGACCATCAACATGATGAATCAAAATCACATAGAAAATTGAAAGACCATCAACATGATGAATCAAAATCACATAGAAAATTGAAAGACCATCAACATGATGAATCAAAATCACAAAGATATTAAAACAAAAATTCAGAGATACTAAAAGGTCCAGACCCTTACGATAAAAGTTATTTCCCTTACCAGCAGCTACAGGAATGTCTGCTCCGATCTTCTCTAATGCCTTCACAGCACCAGCTACACGGCTCGGGTAGACACACACCGCACCGCAAGTGATACCCGCTTCCTCCATCCCCAAAGCCTTGATGATGTCATGACGCACTGGTCGAGCTGCCTTGTGGCACAGGCGCTGAACGTTGGCATTTGTGTCATCTCCTGGTGATGGTTTGAGAGATATTTTGGAGGGTGTGATACAATATTACTTTTCTTTCCATGGCAGAGTTTGTTTTTACCCTTTTCTTAATGTAACACAGTTTATCCATTTTTGCTGGACTCTTTCTTTGGCTTTTTTTTCATTTACAGGAATTTAAAAAGTTCATACATTGTACAAGTCCTAACCTATAACATAATGGAACCTAAAATAAATATCATCACAAGAAAATTGATCACAAAAAAACAAAACTGATAACCATAGAGCCACTTGAACTTTCACACAAAACAATAATTCTAGTAATACCTCCATTACTAAAAAAATAAAACTAATAATCATTTGCTACATTTTCTGCTGCCAACTCCTTCTGCAGATTTGAATACAAGTTTAAGGTTATGATGAAAAGCTAAACATTTCTGAAGTAAAAAGAGAAATGATAATCAGAACAAATATATACACTTTTACAATTCATTCAGCTGCACGAGTTAATTCATGTGGTCAGTCCCCCAGGATGGCTCTGGCATGAACCACTGGTGTGGCACTTGCTAGAACTTGCACCAAGTAAACAAGTTAGTAACCAACTGTGACACAACATTCACTGCCAATCTAAAACACACTGAACCTACTTCTTTAACCATCTGGCCAAATAGAGCCTTGTCTAATATAACAACAGTACACAGCAAATGCCTACAATAATTTGGAAACATAATTCTGCTTACACATTATTTGGACAACACAACCCTTGCAAATTTAAGTCCCCATGAAATAAACCATCAAGCACATTGATTTTAAGGACCAAGTCAGCTGTTCTCTCATTAGACAAAAAAATGGCTCTCTCCATATATTTCAGCACATTGAACTAAAATTCCATGTCACAATACTCAACTATTACTACTAATCCTAACAATCTCCATACAATCACCCTACTTGCAAGTTCTACCTACACTGCAAACATCAATCAATGTGATCCAACTTGCAATACGTTCATCTCTATCAGCTGGATCATAACAATATTAGACAATCAACTTGCACAGAAGCTTTACTCCTTGATCCTCGTACCTTACCTGAAAGTGTTGTCAGATCAATGCAGGTGATTGCCCTCAGAAGCCAGGCTGCCTGCCATTGTTTCTTGACAGTACGTTTGGTGCCTAGGGTCTCAGCGCGTCTCTTGACGGATGGCAAGTTTATTCGCACACTGTTCACCCATCCTAGATCTGTAAATATATGATAACTTTTTTTCAAACTCTAGTAAATAGTTAATACTGACAATTGGTAAATAGTTAATAATGACAATTGGTAAATAGTTAATAATGACAATTGGTAAATAGTTAATAATGACAATTGGTAAATAGTTAATAATGACAATTGGTAAATAGTTAATAATGACAATTGGTAAATAGTTAATAATGACAATTGGTAAATAGTTAATACTAACAATTGGTAAATAGTTAATACTGACAATTGGTAAATAGTTAATAATGACAATTGGTAAATAGTTAATAATGATAATTGGTAAATAGTTAATAATGATAATTGGTAAATAGTTAATAATGACAATTGGTAAATAGTTAATACTGACAATTGGTAAATAGTTAATAATGACAATTGGTAAATAGTTAATACTGACAATTGGTAAATAGTTAATAATGACAATTGGTAAATAGTTAATAATGACAATTGGTAAATAGTTAATAATGACAATTGGTAAATAGTTAATAATGACAATTGGTAAATAGTTAATAATGACAATTGGTAAATAGTTAATACTGACAATTGGTAAATAGTTAATACTGACAATTGGTAAATAGTTAATAATGACAATTGGTAAATAGTTAATAATGACAATTGGTAAATAGTTAATAATGATAATTGGTAAATAGTTAATAATGACAATTGGTAAATAGTTAATAATGACAATTGGTAAATAGTTAATACTGACAATTGGTAAATAGTTAATACTGACAATTGGTAAATAGTTAATACTGACAATTGGTAAATAGTTAATAATGACAATTGGTAAATAGTTAATAATGACAATTGGTAAATAGTTAATAATGATAATTGGTAAATAGTTAATAATGACAATTGGTAAATAGTTAATAATGACAGTTGGTAAATAGTTAATAATGACAGTTGGTAAATAGTTAATAATGACAATTGGTAAACAGTTAATAATGACAATAAAAAATAATAAAAGTAAACCCTCATAATGACAAGTTTTGGAATTCCCTTGCAAATTATTTGTTAAAGGCTGTATCTGTCACCCACACATGGGTTACATTGTCAGGAATAAAAACTCTTAAGTAATTTACATATTGAATATGTTATTGAGCACAGAAAAAACAAACATAACTGACAATTTCTTGAGTGACATGAAGCAGATTAAACAGGCAACAAGGAAAGCAACATGCTGTTGCTATCCTTTTTTCCTGCCTGAGACTTAAGTGGGTCTCTAGAAGTATGTCTTTTTTGAGAGTCATAAGAGCTTTCTAGGTAGTATATAAGTATATATTCATGGTATACATGGAGAACGGTAGATAAGGATAGATACAGTATTGCCAACTAACTGAAATGTTCCCATGAAACTTGAAACTTTAGGAAATATTTAATACATGTCATCATACAGCCACGAAGCATATTGAGAGGATGTGGCTCCCTTAATAAGCAAGATGCTGCATATTACATAAAACATGACATGGAACATCAGCAAAGATATGATAATACATCACATAGTAAAATGATAATTAAGAAAATGACACTGTTGATATTGAAACAGTCTACAGTTGTAATTCTTATGTTTACTAAATATGCATAAAAAAAATTGTATCTATATTCACATATACAATATTTTGCAACTGGCCTAATAAATCTGAATGACTTTTCCAGTATGCTTATCCATTCTAATAATTCCTGTAATTTTAGTTTTGACTATAGATTAAGAAATACAAAGTCTCTAACATTCAATAATCTTTGCAGCTGTATTAAAAAACATATATAATTTACTACAAACTATTTTACTTATATACCTTATCAACTGGTTTATGACCTTTTGATTGACATGCTTATCAATTCTATTCCTTTGCAACACTCAGATCAATTACCGCATTGCCCTTTGATATTTGCAAGGAAGCACTGATTTCTTTTTCTTCTTCTTCTTCTTCTTCTTAAGAGCAAACCATGGGGACAGGTAACCAAATACTCTTATCTTGTCTCAGATGGGAAAATGTACAGAGACAGAGTGAAAGAAAAGAAAAGTGGTATAAATAAAGAAATCAATCTAAAGCTTCTGATAGCTTCTTGAAGTAAGACCAGCTATTGGTCTCAAAGTACAGCAACAAATAAGT
>NW_028234422.1:38021832-38026832 GCF_977035675.1 Penaeus japonicus | reverse complement strand
CAGTTTAGGAGGTTTGAACATGTGCTTTGTTTGATACGGTTTATTGCTGCAGGATTAAAGGAAAGTTTTTACCAAATCTTTGAACATATTCTCTACTGTCAAAGACCTGAATGGAAAGTT
Organism: Penaeus japonicus; assembly: GCF_977035675.1. Taxonomy (NCBI): domain Eukaryota; kingdom Metazoa; phylum Arthropoda; class Malacostraca; order Decapoda; family Penaeidae; genus Penaeus; species Penaeus japonicus. Next base: position 38,026,712 of record NW_028234422.1, on the reverse strand, counting down.
TCCAAATAATGTGCATAATCAGGGATAATGCTCCTTGTGAGATACATTACTCCAAGATCCGAAAGCACTCGAAATACCCTAATACTATACTTTTGTTTTTCCTCTCTCAATGTTTGCAACATATTCATATTCTTCGTCAACTCCTTAAAGCATTTAACAATCAAGAATAATTGCTGCAGGGGTGGTTCTGTAAGTTCGGATGAAGGCCATCTGATGTCATATTAATAGCAAAATAATGGTACTACCAAGACCTTTCTAATGGTGCCCCTCAGCTCTTCTAACGGTTTCTCTTGGACCTTCTAAAGATTCCCCTTCTACATATTTCAGATACAAGATGACGTAGCGGGATAAGTAGAGACTAAAGGCATCCTGAAAATCTTTGAAATTCGAAAACTGATTAATTTTATTTAGGTACTCGATTCCTTCCCATTTTGGAACCAAAATAAGTGGATCATTCTGATCTTCGATCTGGTGGAAAAAAACGAAGGTATATTCTTTCTCGAGTTTTAGAGGGATAAGATGCCAAGAAAATCGGTCTGTAATCCTCGGTGCATCTAGGTTTTGGAATGGGAATAATGAAATAGATTCTCACACAGATACACATGGATACTATGAGTACAAAACACACTATCCTGAACATGCAGTGGTAGAAATCGCCACGGTAAAAACAAGTTTGCCTTTCTTATAAACTTGTTTTGTTTATTTCGGGCTCTTCTGTAATCCCTTTACTCCGTTCATTTCAACTATTTTATATCCCTATGTAGAAGTGTAATATGTTTTTATTTTGTAATTCAAAACGTTATATTGATTTTTATTCTCGATCAATTATAACACTGATATTCATTACTTTACCTCTCTATAGTATAATGGTAAAGGGTTAGTAAAACGTTACTGAAACAGCGTTTGCGAATATCGTACATTTAACATAATCTTGTTGGAGCGGGACATTTTTAGGAAAATGGGCATTTTCTAGACAATATTTAGAACACTGCGGGACATTAGACCGTTGACTCATTGTTTGTTTTATAAAAAGAAACATGAAAAAGTGGGAATGCAGCGGATGTGCAAAAAGTAGCGTTACTACGTATCAAATGAATTCTACTGCATTCTTTATGGCTGTCTTTTGTTTGATATTGTTAGTGTTATTATTATTGTTGTTGGTATTTTTTTTATAATAATATGATAACTAATTATAATTATGACGATTATGATAATACATGACATTAATAACAGTGTCAATAATTATATTATTAATAATGCTAATAATGATGATAAAAATAACAATGATAACTATAGTAATCATAATGATTATTATGATGATTATTGTTATTGTTAGTATCATTTTACCATTGATCTTGCTATCAATATTGTTATTAGTGGTATTGTGTCTATCGTTGTTATTATTATGTTTTGGTTATTTTTTTTCATTTATTTAATTCAATAGCATATTATTTAGTTTAAAAACGGTGACACTTATCAGTACTTAGACCATCGTAACATTTTAGAGCCGTAATTTAATTCTAATATACTTTTCCTCCCGCTCATTTGCCAAAGTTCCTCGTGAAAAACGACGCAATTAAATGACGTTTCCTAGAAAATAAATTATGTAAGAATTGACACAGTTAGGCTTGCTGAACTATCGTTTGAGATACGCACTTTTTACATACATCGGAACATGTCGATGGATACCTTGTCTGTTACATTTACAATTATTGAAGCAAGCCATACATACATAAAATATTAATATAATACTAGAGATGCACCATCGTTGGCCCGTTTTCCTTTAGCTTTGCTGGATCTGTGGGCGGTGCCTGAATATTTAAGCTCCGCCCATTAGCTGAGCATATAGAGGCAAGAACGGAGATAAATTACCTCTGCGGTAATTTGACCCCTAAACTTATTCCTTATTAGTGATGATTATCTATTTGGGTATAAAAGAAGAATATAGGTATAGAAAAAATATAATATCTAATACATATTTGAACTTCATGGTCCACATTTAGTCATTATTGTATGACAGAAGAGTGACGTCAAAACACCTTGAACTCGGGCATGTTCGCGCATGCGCTTGATCAGCTGTTAGACAATAGACGAGTGAATACGCGTCATCAAAATACGATGTATTGACTTGGTGTTCGATCATGGGCGATTTGAATCTACTTCTGGAACCTATATTGGCTATTCTGAGAACTATTCAAAGACTCTGATTCTTTGTAAGTAGTAGTAAGCGCCCTCTATAAACATTTCACCCAACGCTGAGTTTTATTTGTTTTAGTTTCTTTATGTTGTTAAATTGAGATAGAAATGAAGAAGGCGAGAGAATAAAGGACGCACAAAACTCCTGAAACGTAAATCGTGAGAAAAGACACTTGATTCGGTAATGAAGACGCCCGAGACGTTGTAACGAGAGCCGTGTGAGGTGTGCAGTATGTTGGAGCTTGAAGTTTATCCAGAACAGTCGTTGAGCTCTGAAAAATGGGAGTTTGTTTTAGGTGAGTTGCTTGTGCAAAGGGAACTGTTGTTTGCTTTCATTGTTTACTTGAATTACAGCTGTAAAGATTGTGATACATTGTGCCAGTCCTGGGATATTCTATGGTGTTTTAGCATCGCGTTTCTGTAGATTGTGGTACAAATACTGCCCTTCTTTGTTGCTGTAGGGACGTAATTTGACATATTTTTTGTTTCAAGCTTTGTGTTATTCAAGGTAACCAGATAACATTGATCATTTTACAAGGTTAATGACTTTTAGGGTTTTCTAACTTTCACTTTTGTTTTTATGATATGATGGAGATATGAGATGTGTGATTTTTTAACATAAGAATTGAGCAATCATTTGTAATCATCAAAGAATGTAGGCAAGGAAATGAAACAATGCAGGACAGAAAAAAGAAACATTATATGCAAGGAACAGTGTGTACAGAGAGAAAAAAAACAATAGGATAAAGTTATGATGAGCATTCTGAAGGACATGCTTGTCAAATTATAGAAGTGGCAGAAAGATGTATTAGATTTGTCTTCTCCATATTACATTTGCACATAGACCATTTTGAAGTTCACAGTATTAGTGGGGCAACAGTTCAAACAATATACACAGCCTTCAGAATTATTATTTATGAGATGTTAAGAGTTTGAAGTTAGTTCCATCATAGTGAAAATTTTAATACATTTAACATTTAAAAAATGTGTATAGTAAACCTCTCAGTTATGGGCATGTTTTACATGGTTAGGTCACTTATGTACTGCAATTTTTCTTTTTGTTGAAATTACAACCATTTTTTACTTAAGTTATGATGACCTATTATACCAAATGCTAATAAGTATCATTTTCGTAATATATGACGAGTAGACTCATAGCTCATACCACGATTCTTAAAAAAAAATCATACAAAACACACATCTCAAGATGTAGCCAGTCTTTTAAGGGTTGATTATCATGTTGATCAAATGTTTGGAACATTTCTTGTAGGGTTTTTATAGAGATTACATTCAGAACATTTGGCAAGAGGGTTATTTTCATCAGCACAAAAGCCCAGTTGCCGAATTGATTTAGGCCTAATAATTCGAAAGCCCCGGCATTTGGACATTCTAGGCTAGAAATCCCCCGTCGGGAATGGGTTAATATGTAATGTTATGATATGCTGTAGCTCTGAAACTAGTGCTGTTGCATTCATGATACTTTATGACAGTGAGCATGCTTCAAGTGTGAGCAGTTCCTGATGCTGTGTCATGTGCACATTGACACCCATCTTTTAGGCCTAATTGGAGCCGTCATATATGTCATGACAACTGTTCATTATGGGTCAATAGACTACATACAGTTCAATGCAGTTTATTACACTACAATTTCTTTGATTTACTTCATGCACTCCCCAACTATTAGAGGCCAGATTGTGGGATATAATGAGAGAATTTCAGATTATATCCATTATATACTAATAGTAGAGGGTGAGAGGAATCCATTGGTATTTAGTAAGGTGCCCCACATATGACATGACATCACAAACTGTGAAATGGTTTTATATTGTTTCCAAATAACATTGGAATGTCTAACATAGGAATGTCTGCTTGGAATTTCTTACTAAAAGCTATGCTTTGCTCTCACTAAAGGTACTAATGCTAATGGATTGCTGACAATATTTTCTATCTAATAATAATAAGATTTATTCTATGCTGACCATTATGTAGTTATATTGGTAGAGATATTAAAGAAAATATGAAGTGTGGCAGAAAGATTTTGGCATAAGAGAAATTGTAGATAATGATAATGATGAAATATTAAGACATCAAGCACATTAATGAGCACAACTATAATAACTAAGGTGCTCCCTGTAAACCCCATACCCACATATAAATAAATGAATATACTTGGGATAGCCACCCCCAACTAAATCCAAGTGATAGTTAAATTTTTCTAATGTTCAGATCCTCCATTCTCTGCATGCCTTGTGATGGGAATCTAGACGTACATCAAAAAAGGTCAATTTCAAGATTTTCATAGAGATTTAGGTGCATGGTCACTGAAATATTATCTAATGGTTGTGTCCGTAGACCCCCCCCCCCCCACCCAACCCCAACCCAGTACATCATCAAGTGTAATTTGATGGCTGTAATGTAGATCTACTATTGGCAGATAATGAGTAATGAGTCGACAACAGGACACAGGAAGGCTAATAGAATGGGAGCAGCTACCCTTGATAAGGGTTTGTTAGTGTTTCTATGTAGCCTATGTTTATCTAAGAGGCTGAGACTGGTCTATTGATACAAGAAATTAGGTATTGTCTAAATATCTTTATTTTTTCATGTGGCACTGATGAGAACTTAGAGACTAAACTAAACTTCCCTAAGTGCAAGGGAAGAAAAAAAGGGAAAATACTGCTACT
>NW_028234422.1:38001832-38004332 GCF_977035675.1 Penaeus japonicus | reverse complement strand
TTGGTGTATTTGTTTTACAATATGAATTATTATTATTCTTATTTTTATTATTATTATTATTACTAATAATATGATTATTCATATGATTATTATTGATTATTATTATAGTTATTACTATTATTATTATTATTGTTATTTTATTATTGTTATTATTATCATCACTTATTATCATTATTAACATCAATAGCATTAGTTTATTAGTTTTTATTATTGTTATTATTATGTGAAGTTCTTTTCAAGGGAAGGGTTTAAAATGAGAAGAGATTATTATCAATCATGATTTATTATAGTTATTATGTGATGATCCAGAAGCCATTTTATAGTTGTACATTTTTATAACATTTTCATTCTAGGTAATTTTTTATGTGAATTTTTACATATTATTTCCCATCATACACAATAATGATACACTTTATGTACGTATACATGGAAGTCTGTACACATGCACCCCTCTCTGCACACAAGCTCACATGCACACAGAAACGCTCAGACAAACATATGCACAGATAACCACATTTATTATTATGTGAGAAAGCAGATGTATTTTATTGAAGATATGATACAAGAATCAACAAAATCTTTGTGGACTTGTAAGTGATATGGATATACAGTTTTTTTTATGTATTTTTCTGTAATCTTTCGGAAATTTGGTTGAAAATGTGGAACTTTTATATATTGGTTTCTGATTTTTAAGATGTTTGCTCAACATGATCAATTACAGCTATGTATATATTATTATGGCAATAAGTATTAATTTGTAAAGTGAGGTACACAGACACAAAAATATTCTACCTTATGCTTATAATTAAAATACTGGATGCATGTGTGTACACACACACGCTCAGAAACACACACAAGCTCACACACATGCCCTCTCACACATATGCACACTCACACTAACACTAACACTAACACTAACACTAACACTAACACTAACACTAACACTAACACTCACACATATATATAAAGACGCATGTGTGTTGTGCGCGCGCGCACACACACACACACACACACACACACACACACACACACACACACACACACACACACACACACACACACACACACACACACACACATACACACATACACACATACACACATACACACATACACACATACACACACACACACACACACACACACACACACACACACACACACACACACACACACACACACACACACACACACACACACACACACACACACACACACATACACACACACACACACACACACACACACACACACACACACACACACACACTAAAATACCCCTCTGTTATAAAATGTTTCACAGACTCTGGTGCAAAATATCTAAAGAAAAAGTCATAACTCCTCCAAAATTGAAGTTTATTGGAACTGAAATCTAATTTGATCTGCATTTTATTATGAAATTCTTTGATGCCAAATAGGAATGCAATTCATTAATCCTTATAGAAGAAAAAGTTTTCCCGAAACCAACATCTTTTTTTTGTGCCAGAGCCCATGGAACAAAATGTGGTATGATATGTTTCAAAGTGAAAGACAGCTTGGTTACGCTTCGTTTCTTTTCTCTCTTCTCAAATGTCATGTAATTATCTGGAAAAAACAGTTCAAGTTGAAGTTGCAGTTTGATCTGAATTTTTGAAGCAGATTCATCCATCTTTGAATTTGAAAATTGCTTTAGAACTTTTTAGAAAAAGGAAAAGGAAAAAAAAAATATTGAATGTTAAGAAATGATAATTACATTAGTTAAAATCAAATCTGCACCAGATAAAGAGTTTACATACAGTCTAATAACCATATCTCATAATCAGTTATTGGTGAATTGTTTTACAGGTATTGTAAGAAAGAAAACATGTATGATTTACTGCCATAATGTACTCTCTGAAACTAGATATTGGCTCGACTTGTGATTTAATTGATAAGAGTTTATAAACAGTGAGCCAACCATAGATAAGGTTAATTTTAAGCTCCTCATTACATATAGAATGGTTGTTTCCCCCTAAACATAGGCAAGACATTTAAAACTGGCTCAGAAAATGTTTTAAGAAATGGCTAGAAAAAAAAAGAAAAAAGGAAAAAAAATGTTTTTAAGTGTACATTTTTTCAATGCTGTTTCAGTATTTATTGTTTTACGATTTGTAGATTGCTAATGCGTATATTAAAAAGAAATAATGCGTTCAGGAATGCCATGTGTTAGTAATCCCTAGAAAGAATATTTTATTCTTTTTGGGTGTATAGGACTCCTGAAAAAAAAGTATAAAGATCTCATTTAAAAGCCAAAAAAAAAAAAAAAGTTTTTTAAAAGTTTTATTTTTAATCTTTACTCATTAAGCTCATTAATATCTTAGGTTTTATTGGTATAAGCTGTATCACATTTTTTTTCTATTAATCTCTTTACTTAAGAATAAAGTATATACAGTAATGTGATCTGATCTGTTTGCGTGCGTGTGTGTTGACAGATTCCTAGCATTAAGTTTTCTTGATGGTTAGACTGTATATCTGGTGTAAA
>NW_028234422.1:37984332-37994332 GCF_977035675.1 Penaeus japonicus | reverse complement strand
GGTTGGTAAGGTTCCATCGTCCACCGTGGCTTGTGTTTCGTTTCTTGTCTCGGAGGACGCGACGCGATTGCCTTTTAGGGGCTGGAGGGCGAACTTCGAGGATGGCTCTTCTTGGTTCATGAGGTTCGAGGAAAAGCTAGAATAAAGGATATTTTCCGGAGGGAAGTCTTTGGCACAAGTTCCAGGGTCTACATACCTCTCTGACGTATTCCTGTGGATTTTTTCCTTAAAACCGGGCATCATTTGCCAGCTGAAATAGCTCTCGCCAATTAATTTTCTCATTCGACCTTCTAAATTGACTGGACTTGGTTGGCCAGCCTTCAAGTCAGAAATTGGGTTCAGAAAGGTATCACACGTACTTTCCGTCATTAAACTGTTTTTTCCCTGCTCATCATAGCAAATGACTGGTTTCACTAATAATTGAGACCTGTGGATACCGTCACTGGAAATACCGTTTTGGCTTAGGTCAAGATATCCGGTGCCTGGCTGAAAAGCACAAGCCGGATAACACAATGGCTGCATAGACCATCTTTTAGCTGATATTTGCAAGCTAGATAAACTGGATGGACTGAGCTTGGATCTGTCGCAGTTTGACATTTCCTTCGGGTACCTTTGGAGTCCACCGTGGCCAACATTCTTTCGAAAGAAATCCACCGAACTGTCTTCCACAGTGTGCTGATCGTCAGATTCCAATGATTTGGGATTTCTCTTTTCAAAATGCTGGGAAAGAGATTCCAACGAGGGCTTCAAGCTGTCTTCGTGAATACTCTCCTCTAATCCGATTGGGAGATTGGAGCCAACGACGGCCTCCTTGCTCTCGTCTACAGTCGACTTGGCTGCGTTGAGGACCATTTTGACTCCCCCAACCCTGATGAAGCCGCTCGAAGAGGAAGCGGCAGGGCTGCCTCCCGCCTGGGCAGCGCTTGGGTTGCGACATCCTCTTTCCTTCCTCCCTCCTTCAGCCAACTCCCCGCACTCCCTCGCCACCGCGCCCTCGCCGGAACAACCCTCGGCACCCAATGCAAAGTCGCTCCGATCGACGAGGTAAGCAGCTACCTCCGCCCCGTCCTCGTCGTCGTCGCCGTGTCTCGACCCACGCACCCCCTCTCCCGCGACGACGCCTCCGCTCGCTCCCGTGGCCCTCAGGATGCGGTTGATGGAGGAGATGGAAGGCAAATGGGCCTGAGGACACACGCCGTCCCTCGCCAGGCGGGAGCGGATCTCCCAGGCAAACATGCCGGGGTTGTGTCGCTTGTACTCCCGTATGTAAGCCACGACTCGAGGGGTTGAGACGCGCGGTTTGCTGCCACCTGGATGGGGTTGATGGAGTCAGTGGCCTATTATTTATAAAGCTTATATATATGCGGTGTATTTAATTGGTATAAGCAGATGTATGGATTTATGCAGGCATGTGCAGAGTCATTAACGTTCAGATACATTTAAAGAGAAATAAAATATCTACGTTTCCCTCATGGGTTGCTTACATTTACACGTGTGTAATGTTGACATTTGATATGATGATTGTAAAGATATGGGAAGAAAATTAAGAATCCGATAAAGGCATAAAAGGAAAATCTATACAACTTCCAGAATACAACATATATGCCAGTGAAATACATGGCAAAAATCGAATTGCCATAAATACTAGAAATGAGTGATGAAAACACACACACACACACACACAAACAAACAAACATACACACACACACACACACACACACACACACACACACACACACACACACACACACACACACACACACACACACACACTCAAACAAACAAACAAACACACACACAAACAAACAAATGAACATCGTATGCCATGCAGCACTCCTCCCCCCCCCCAAAAAAAAAAAAAAAAAGAAAAAAAAAGGAAAACATGAAAACATAAAAACAAAGACCGTCGCTACCGGAGTCCAAGAGGCAACGCAAGAAGGACAGAACCTTGGTGCGTCACGCCGATGACTGGCGAAAAAAGTTCCTGTGTTTGAAGTGATTATTAAGACAATATTAATGACTCGTTTGGTATCCAAGCGGGTTTTCTTTTCGGATGGAGATGGAGAGGGAATGGAGATCAAAGAAGGAAAGACAGTTCGAATTTTCTTCTTTCTTCTCTACGTTGAAATATTATTTTACTCTTGTTGTTGTTTTTCTGTTTGTCATTTGTTTATTTGTTTTGTTTGTCTAATTATGATTGTCATTTATTAACGTGTATTCATCAAGGGTGATGGTTTAGTTATTATTGTTAGTGCATTCATCATCCATGTATGCATATTGTCATTATTATCACTTTGGAGATGGTGATGATGATGATGATGATGATGGTGATGATGATGATGATGATGATGATGAGAAAGAGGAGAAGGAAGAGAATAATAATGATGGGGATGATGATAACGGTGATGATGATAGTGATGATGATGATGAGGAAGAGGATTAGGAAGATAATGGTAATGATGGTGATGATGATGATGATGATAAGAGGAGGAGGAGGAGGATATTGATGATGATGAAGGTGGTGGTGGTGATGGTGATGATGATGTTATTACTATTGTTATAATTATTATTGTTATTATTGATGCTCTTATTCATTATCATTATTATCATTATTTTGATTTTGATTATATCTTTATCATTATAATAATAATGATTATTATTTTCATTATTATTGTTATTATCTTCATTGCCTATCATTATTTATTGTTGTTGTTACTGTTATTGTTGCTATGATAATGATAATGATAATAATTATCATCATTATTATTATTACTAGTAATATAATCATTATCGTTAACATTATTTTTGTCATTATTATTGTTTGTTCTTATTATCATCATCCTTATTATTATCGTTATTAGTATCATTATTAGTATTATTATCGTCATTATTATTATTAGTAGTAATAGTAGTAGCAGTTGTAGTAGTAAAACTTTCACACCATTAGTCTTTACAACTTCAGGAAGAATGAACTCTCAGACTATATTCTCCAAAGCTAGACTAGTAAAATTCACGTTAAAAAAAAAAAAAAAAAAAAAAAAAAAAAAAAAAAAAAAATATATATATATATATATATATATATATATATATATATATATATATATATATATATATATATAAAATTGCTCGCTGTAGAATGGACTGTGTGGACAAGCAGTCGTCGAGAATCGCATACGAAAGCGGTTCAGTGAGTGAAAGTAATACGGACTTTGGTGTAATATTATTATCATCATTATCATTATTATTATTATTATTATTATGTTCTAGGCCAAGTGCTTAGTGGAGGTGGAGGCTTAGGTCTAAAGTGAGGTTTGGAGGCCATTCTAATTACTCAGAGAATAGCGGTAGTAGGAGTCGTAAAAGTATTGGTTATCATTATCATTTGGTTATAATCGTATTCAATAATTCCTTCCTATTGCCATTATCATTAATATTTAGTGATGATAACAGTATCAATAGTATATTATCAATACTATTTTATATTCATTATTATTGCTATTATCGTTATCATCATTATCAAAATAGTAATAATGATTACCATTATTGCTCTTATCATTATCATATTTAATCATCATCATTATCATCATCAATATTGTTATCATTATTATCATCAATATCATTATTACTATTATCATTATTGTTGATATTATTATCATTACTATTACTATCATTATTACTGTTATTATTATTATTATTATTATTATTATCATCATCATTATTATTATTATTATTATTATTATTATTATTATCATTATTATTATTATCATCGTTATTATTATTATTATTATCTTTAAAATGACCATTTTCATTATGATTATCATTGTTATCAACATTACCATTATCATTCTTTCCCTCTCTTTATCTCTCTCTTTCTCTATCTCCCTCTCTCCCTCTTATCTCTCTCTTTCCTCCTCTATCTTTATCTCCCTCTCTCCCTTTTATCTCTCTCTCTCTCTCTCTCTCTCTCCCACTCTTTCTTTCTCTTTCTCTCTCCCACTCTTCATTTCTATTTCTATCTTTCTATATATCTTTTTCTCTCTCTGAATGTGTGAAAAAAATAAAAAAGACAACGAAATTATTTATTTTCACTATGTTAAACTTCAGGGAATATTCAGTAGGCACATTTCGTCTGACTATTTGACTTTATTTTTGTTACAAAAGAAAATGGAACAAAAAATAAAGAACGAAAACAAGTTCACATAATGAAATGAAAAGCAGACAAGCCAATTTCAAATTCATATTGTCTATCTATCTATTTATCTACACACACACACATTAACACACACACACACATACGCACCCACACCCACACCCACACACACACACACACACACACACACACACACACACACACACACACACACACACCCACACACACACCCACACCCACACCCTCACCCACACACACACCCACACACACACACACACACACACACACACACACACACACACACACACACACACACACACACACACACACACACACACACACACACACACACACACACACACACACACACACACACACCCACACACCCACCCACACCCACACCCACACCCACACCCTCACCCACACCCACACCCACACCCACACCCACACCCACACCCACACACCCACACCCACACATATCAGAGCGGATTAAATTTTAGCCCCGTATCCCCTTACCAATGGCGCCGGGGAGGATTGAGCCCGTCTCGGCAAACCGCGCCAGAATCTTGGAGACGCAGCCATGAGACACTAGGAGGTGCCTGGAGATGTCACAGGGGCGGTACCCAAGGAGTGCCAAGTGCAGGATGCGCCAGCGAGTCACCACGGGCAGGGGGCGGCCGTTAGCATAGTGGCCGCCCAGCTGATTCACGCCGCAGCGACCCCCTAGACGAAAAGTAATCAAAACCCATATTGTAGATGGTGGTATTATCCGTTTTGTTTTGTTGTCGTTTTAGTGGTTATCATTATTGGTGTTGTAATTTGGTTATCATTATTGGTGTTGTAATTACGATTATTCTTATTGCATTAGTATTATTGATGTTGTCATTATTACTAATGATATTATTAATAGAATTACTCCTATCATTACAATATCATTTATCTGGCAGTTATCATCATTTGTCACTTGGAACCATGTTAATAAAATTCGATAATATATTCATTAAATCATGTAAGCGATAGTAGGATAAAGAATAAAACTTTTTTTTGGTCATGTGGATGGGTGATAATGATGATAATAATGATTTATTGATAATGATAACAATGGTAATGATTTATTGATAATGATAACAATGGTAATGATGATATTGATACTGATAATGCTAATATTGATATATTACAAATGTAATGATGATAATTTATATAACGATAATGACAGTGTCAACAAATATGATGACAATTATGATAATAACAATGAAAATAAAAAGTATGACGATAATGATGATAATGATGATGAGGAGGATAATGATGAGGAGGATAATAATGATAATGATGACGATAATGATGAAAAGGATAATGATAATAATGATGATGATAATGATGATAAGGATGGTGATAATGATAATGAAGATAATGATGATGATAATGATGGTATCGACACCGGCAAACAGAATTTCATAAAAGGTAGAGCTCTTCAGTTTACTATTGTCTCTTATTGTATTTTAAAGGACAGTTATATCATTATCCACTGGTTCTCTATGGAAAGCAATCTAACAAAAACAGCAACATAACTGTCACATATTTAGGCAGATGTTATGCTATTAGAGAAAAATAAATATCTGGGTGATTTCCTACGAAGCAAAATTTCAGAAAATATTGACTGATTATTTGTTCAGCGATGTACAATCTCTATCAAAAGAAAATGGTAAAGTTGTGTGCTAAGCTTTGTTATTGTACACGCCATAAGGTTTGCACAGTCTGTTATCTGAAGGCTAATGCATTTCAGTTATAGGTCTACATTGCCTGTTGTTTCAATATGCGAAAGAAAAACTAAATTCGGCCTTATAATATCTGCTACTTGTCCGGCGAAATCCTCATCGTTAAATACTAGAGATAGAAACTGGTAATTCACAGGTCGAGAAATACTACGAGCTCTGGTAACGATGCGAATAGACGGTTAAGATAAGCAGTCGGCCATTTGTATTCTCTAGGTGGTGTGTTTTAAAGTTATAGGTTATAGAAATGGTTTGTGTTACGCTTGCCATATCAGCTTACATTTGACAAAGATATGTGACATTATGTGTGAGTTCAAACACACAGCAGCATATACCGTAATGGGACCTGTTTCATGTCGATGAATTATTAGAACAGAAACCCTAAGGAAATATGTCCATAAAACGAGACCGTTTTAGATGTTGCCGTTGTCGAATATTATCTCGAGGTCGCTACAGGGCGGAATTTTGACATTCAAATTGAAAGAATGGAATCTATTTTACGAGCTTAAAAGGAGCGTGGGGGGGGGGGGGTATAGGTATTACGTATGATGAATATTCAATGTATTTATTGGAGAGAAAGAAGTCTTTGACTGCACCATACATTTTCCCATAAAGTTTGTATTTATGAAAAAAATTATCTTCAAGGCGGCGGGTCGAAATGTACCACAAATACAGCTTTCCTAGACTAGTGATATGAAAATAAAAGAATACTAATAATTATAATTCTTCCAACGAAATAACTTATAAATGATAACCAACGTAAAGTGAGTTATTTGACAGTCACTTTATTTTTTGTTTGTTTTGTTTTGTTTGGGTGTGGGGTGTGGGGGCACAAGCCAGAAAACGAACATGATATAGTGAGTGATCACTTGAGTTTCAAAACTATCCCTCTAAAACATAAAATAAAATAACAAGACAGAATGCAATATATTCCTTTGATTTCCTATGATTTCCTGCTCTCCCCTTTCGTTCCTAAGGACCTCGGCACCTCCTATGAAGGACTTGGGAGGAGCTTTCAACAAGGGATTTCCAACACGGAGAAAAATATGACCTAAGTCAACTCCAAGTATAATGGCGGATAACAGCTGGGCCAAATGATACTGATGGTCACATTGATGGTAGTGATGATGATGATGATGAAGATAATAATGATCACAATGAAGAAGATAATGATGATGATGATGATGAAGAGGATGGCGATGATGATGGTAATGATGATAATGGTGAAGAAGATGATAATGAAGATAATGATGTTAAAAATGAAGATAGAAATTATGATGTCAATTATGATAACTGATAATAAAAATGATAAGGGTAATAGTTATGATGAGTAATAAAAATGTAATGATGATGATAATAACAATAATATTAAAAATACAAATGCTAGATTCAATGTGAATAATATTCGTATAATGATGATAATACTGATAATAATAATAATAAAAAAAATATGATATAGGTAATCAGCTACCTATATCATATTAGCAACATTGATATCAATATCATTGCCATCAATATCTTTAATTATAATCTTATTTTTTGTTTTACTTTTCTTGTACGAAATTAAAGTTGTTGATATTGATCTTGTATCATAATCGTTATTGTTATCAATGTTACAATAAGTGTTATCATATTAGCAGCAGTATCGTCATCGCAATGATAATAATGATAATGATAATAATGATAGCTACTATTGACATTTTCCCTATTCATATCATCGTTATCTTTATCAACTAGCTCTGAATGTTATTATCATCATCGCCATTATATAAATCCGTATCATTATCTTCATCAACATTGTCATTATTGACATAAATTCTGTCGTAATTATCATTTTTCCTATTGTCATTATCTTACTGTTACAACTATAATCATCATTATGGCATTATCATCATTATTATTATCATTCTCACAATTATCATTAGTATAATAATCAACATCATCATATCATAATCATCACTATTACTATTACTGACATCTGAAATATCGATAAAAGATTAATATCAATATTACTGTCATTGCTTTTATCATCAATATCATTCTCGTTGTTAATATCATCTTCAATGTTATTGCTTTCATTTTTGTTCGCATCCTCGTGGTATTGATATCAGCGTTGTCAGGATCGTTGTTATTCACAGCATTGGTACTGTTGTTCTGATGCCTTTAAGTTCGTTATCAAAATTATCATTAATATTGATAATAACAATGATGATGCTACTGCTACTACTACTACTGCCACCACCACCACTACTACTACTACTATTACTATTACTACTTCTGCTACTACTAATAATGGTGATGGTGATGATAGTGATGATGGTAATAATAATGATGATAATAAGAACAATGATGATAATGATAAATTATAACAAGGATGAGAGTAGTAATATTAAGGATAACAATCATCATCAACATCATCATAATATTGATAATGATATTGATGATAATAATATTGATAATGATAATAATATTGATAATGATAATGATATTGATAATGATAATAATATTGATAATGGTAATGATACTGATAGTGATAACGATAATATAAAACAACTATAATAATGATAATATTGATAATATCAATTATAAAAATAAAACTATTACTATTACTACTACCACTGCCAATACCACTACTGCAATTGATAATGATGATATCTAGGATGATGATAATGATAAACGCGATATTATTATCATTATCATGGTTATTATTATTCATATCATTAATATCATCATTGTTATTATTATCATTATTATTATCATTACTATTACTATTATTATAATAGCAATGATATTAACCATAAAAACAATATTCATGATATTAATGATAACAATAATTATGAAAATAATGATGATAATAATAATGGTCATAATATTGATAATTATGATAATGATAATATTACTACTAATAATAATCGTAATTATGGTAATAATGATAATAATCATGATGCTAATAAAGGTAAGGATGATAATGATAATGGTAATGATGATAAAAGTGATAATGATGGTAATGATGATAATAAGGAGGATGGTAATAGTGCTAATTATAATAGTAATAATGATAATGATGGTAATGATTATGATAATAAAAATTATAATGATGCTAGTAATGATAATGGTAATAGTGCTAATGATAATAGTAATAATGATAATAGTAAAATGATTATAATAGCTACAATAATAATGATAATGATAATAATGCTAAAAAAAATAATGATAACCATAATCTCAATAACAATAATGGTAATGATGATGACGATTAATGATGATGATAATGATGATAGTGACAACGAGGATGATCATATCAATAGGACTACCATTAATAATAAAAACGATAACAAGGATAATAGCAATGATAAAACAAACAGCAATGTCGACAATAATGATAATGATAATAAAAGTAATAACGATGAATACTAAAAACAACGATAACAAGGCTATCCCATTACCACTCCCAATTACCAATTACCAATTACCAATTACGGGGATAATACCACGCTTATTATGGAAGCTTCGGCCACAACTGAATGGATGTTGTTGCTGATGGCGAGAGCAGTCACAATAGCGTAAATAATGATGCTATTGCTGTGCTGATGTGGCTGATAATAGCTATGATGATGCTGAGGATGATGGCGATAATGATGCTGAGGATGGTGGTGGGGATGGAAATGTTGATAGTGATAATGATAAGGATGATGATACTAATGGTAATGATAGTTATTATTATTATTATCATTATTTTGATGATAGTATTACTATTATTACTATTAGTACCAGTATCAGTGATGGTAATAACAATAATGAGGATGATTGCGATAAAACAGTAATGATAATCTTTATCATGACAATAGTAGAAATTATCATTATTATCATTGCAAAATATATGATAGCAACGATTATATGGAAGATTATTATTACACTCCCAGTAGTCATCACTGTAATGATAAGAATCTTAAGAATCAAGATAACAATAACAAAAATGATAATCAGAACAGTAATAATAGGACAATGACAATGATAACCAATGAAGCTATAATGTATTACGTTTGCAGTTATAGTTATAAAGACAATAACATTAACA
>NW_028234422.1:37959332-37964332 GCF_977035675.1 Penaeus japonicus | reverse complement strand
ATTTTTATTGTCATCATTATTATTATCATCATTAGCATCATAATTATGATAATAACTCTTATTATTATTATCAACATCATTATTGTCCTTGTGAAATTTAATTTCGAAGGAAAGAAATGTATGATAGTAATAATCGTATTAATTATATATAATAACCAGCGGTGGATCCAAAGAGCAGAGGAGGAGGGAATATCAGCAGGTTATCGTCTGTCTTTGGTAGCCGAATGTCTGCTTCATTTCCTCCCATTAGTGTGATAAATTGCAATCCCGACTACATAGCAATAATACACACACACACACACACACACACACACACACACACACACACACACACACACACACACATATATATATATATATATATATATATATATATATATATATATATATATATTAAATTTAAGGAAGCATATGAATACCGGTGCGCTAAGTTAGGTAAACAACATGGCGCTTGAAATCGTATGTAATTGTGGTTTACGGACGGTTGTTTTTCATTCTTTATTTCCTTGTTTGAAACTATGACACTCCGGGTCTCCTCCTACTTGTTATGTTATGACAGCATTGAACAGCCTAAAAATGCCACTGTTTTTGCTCCAAAATGCTTGGAGAAAATACTTCCGAAGGGTTTGAAAAAAGAGAAAGATCGCCTTGCGCATTCGGGGCTGTCTTTATTTATACACTTAGTCCCCCCCCCCCCACGCCCCTGTTTCCATTCCTGGATTCGCCCCTGGCTATGACATATGATGCCGAGATACTCCGAGGAAAATATTGGTGGCATGAAAGGGAGAATGATGCAGTGATGCAGTAGTACCAATGTAAGGCAATGATAATGGTATTGATAATGATTATGATAATAATAATAATAGTGATGCTACTACTACTGCTACTAATGATAATAATGATGATAATGACGATCATGATAATAATGGTAATGATCATTATGATAATAGTTACAATAATAATGATAATAATGAGGATAATGTTAATGATGATAATGATAACAGTAATGATGATTATATTGATAATGATAGTAATGCTGATGATAATGATAATAATAATAATAATAAAAATTATAATAATGATAACAATTGTAAGGATAATGGGGATAATAATGGTAATGCTAGTGGTATAAGAATGATAACAACATTAATGAAATGATAATGATAACAAAGATGGTAGTAATAAAGATAATTGTAATAATGGTAATGATAATAGTGATGATAATAATAATAATTATAATAACAGTGAGGGACATGAAAGCAAGGACGAACTACTACAGGCGGCGTAGTGATAAAAAGTTTAAAACCCACTATGAGAATATCTATTATCATATTCATACACTTTCAACCACATGGAATAACTACCAAGCACATAAAAGCGCAACTTTTCAGCATATGGCTTCTAATAACCACACCGAGGCCGCAATATGTGTTCGTCTTTTCTCATATATAAACGTCAACACAGGGCGCTATTCTTCATCCGAAACGAACATACAAAATGGCGGTAAAGAGGTTAGAATATCTACGAACCCTTCTCGTTTGAAAGATTTAATATTGACTCATAACTCATACAGCATGAGAAACTATAGTAATTCGACTGTATTGCATTCATTTATGTGAGGAGGAAGTTATGTGTTGTTAATGTTCACCAAATAACAATTCGAAAGTGTTCCAAGGTTCTGTTCATCATTTGTAGTGATGAGTTAACTGTAGCCAAGTCTAAGTCGAGTATGAACCACATCACACTTCCTGGTGTGGGAAATAGCAGTGTGTTTTTTTTTTGTTTTTGTTTTTGTTTTTTTACTATGGGATTTTTTTTTTTTTACTGTTCTATGTATACCTTAAAGTTTAATACATATATTTTCAGGTCTATGATATGCCATTAATTAATGATGATGATGATGGTACTGATGCTACTGCTGCTACTGTTGCTGCTAATACTTATTTGAAAATGATAATAGTAATGATAATGACAATAATAATACTAACAACATAGTGTTATCTTCAATGATATTGACACTGATGATGATTATGGCAATGATAATACCGACAATGATAATGGTAATGATGATGATAATAATGATGACGATGATAGTAATAATAATAATAATGATAATAAAAATAATGATAATAATGATAATTACAATAATGATAATTATCATCTCTATAATATTGATGATAATGATAATCATTATCACTACTTTAAGGATACAAATGATAATATGAATACTCGTGGTAATGATAGTAATGACAGTAATAATAATATAAATAATAGATATTAAGGATAATAACAATAAAGATAACAATAATAATTAAAACAATGCTAATGATGATAATGACAATTATGATGATGATAACAATGATAGTAATAATGTTGACAATAATGGTAAAGATAATTATAATAATGATTATCATTACAACAATAGCAATGTCAATGATGATAAGGATAGTGATAATGATGATAATAATGATAATACTCATAATAAGAACAAAAATGATGACAAGAACAAAATGAAAATACTTTCAACAATTCCGAAGATTTTTGTTGCTGTAAAACAAAGAAAATCAAGCATCCTTTGAGATTAAAAAAAAACAAAAAAACATACAAAAAGCAAGAACAAAAACGCCCGTCATTCTTTTTGTCATCGTCAGAAAATTTCTGATAAAAAGAAGAAAATTAGATAAAAGCTACAGTCATAATATAAAATCAAAATGAACGTAAATTACTGGTTTTCATCTGATGTGATTATAGGTTTGGTCTTGACTTTTTTTTTTTTTTAGGGGGGGGGGACTTTGACAATGGCAGAATAAGAATCCTGTTTTTTTTCTTCTTCTTCTTTTTTCTTGTTGTTAGAGCGAAGTGAAACATTACTTCATTTTATTCTACCAAGTTCCTTTTGTCAAAACTGACGGGAAATATCATGTACTTGTATCATTTGATTTCTCATATCTAGTTTTCTCATTCATTACTACTGCTTATGATTACAATATCTCGAAAAAAAAGAAGAAAATTCCCGAAAAACAACGAGTCACACGGATGGCTAATACAGCGCATCTAAACTTTAAAAAATCGCTTTAAAAAATATCCTTTCTAAGACTCCTTCTCTATCATCATTGAACTGACCTTCTCAAAACATCAAGGACAGAGGCCCTGTGATCACTAAAGTATTTCCTGAGGGTAAGATGATCACAACATAAACAAAGCGAGCGGTGATACTGACTCAAGGGGGGGAGGGAGAGGGGGGAGGGGGAGGGGGGGATGGAATCGATTTGTGAACATTTTATGAAACGCTTTATTGATATCATCATCTGCCTTGTCCTTATTGTCATTGTCTTTATCATCAATAGCATTGATATTATGATTAACATAATTATTGTTAGTAGTAGTATTGATTTTATGATTATCATAATCATCATCATTATCATTATGATTATTATCATTATCCTCATTATCATTAACATTATCCTCATTATCATTAACATTATTATCATTATCATCATTACTTTTATCATTATCATTATAATCGTTATTATCATTTTCATTATCAATTCATTATTACTATCATTGTTATCATCTTAGTAATCATTTATATCATTATTTCCATTAATATTTTGTAATCCTCGTCCTTATCATCAATATCATGACCATGTCTGAATATCTATTATTTCGACGACCTCCTTATTGTATCTATTTTTTGTATCTACTTCTTTGTTGTATGTAAATCCTCTTCATTATATCTAAGTATATATATATATATATATATATATATATATATATATATATATTATAAATATCTACTTCATTAATATGTGTAATACCACGAATAGACAAAAACACACACAAAAAAAAAAAAAAAAAAAAGAGAGAGAGAGAAAAATCAACTCACTTTATCCTTGAACCCATTATAACCCCTATCACTCATCCGTTGTCAACTTGTCATTCTGTTTCTACTCCATTAACCCCATCCTCACCCAACTCTCACCCCCCACCCTCCCTATCTAACCCCCATCCCCCCCCACCCTATACACCACCTACTTACCTATCCTAACTCTCTAACCCATCCTCATGTATACCTCACCCATGCACAAACGCCCCTTCTCCCCCCTCACCCCCCTCCCCGCCTCATGTAATCCCATAGACGCCCCATCCCTATGTATACCCCCATACCCCCCACCTCCCCTCCCCCTCCTCCTCCCCACTCCCCCATAATCCTGTATCCGCCACGTGGGTTCCAGCTAAGGGAACATTCTTCTATAGTCACGCCATCGGTACAAATAAACACTAACTTCTCTTTTTGTCGAGACTGACTCACGGTAGATGGAAAGGGGTGGGAGGGGGGGTGGGGTGGGTGGAGGGAGGGTGGGAGTATGGAGGATGGGTGGGCGGATGAGTGAGTGAGGGAGGGTAGTAGAGGTGGAGGGAGGGGAGGGGAAGGGTGGGAGGGGAGGAGGAAGATAGTTTAGGCAGGGAGGTAGAGGAGGGAGGAGGGGGCAGGGCAGGAGGAATGGAGGGAGGGAACAGAGGGGGGTATAGGAAGGGAAGCAGGGAGGGAGGGAGAGATGGTGGGAAGGAGGGAGGGAGGGGTGGAGGGAGGAAGGGAGGGAGAGGGGGTGGTAGGATAGAGAGGGGGAGACCGAAGGACCAGGAAATTCTTTAGTCATTATTAACTCTTTTTTGGTTACGTTATTAATGTGTCATACATATTTTGTTTCTAAACTGTATATCTAAATTTTTACACTTTTTCCTCACATGTTTTTTTTGGCAGGAACTTTTCGGAATATTAATCGTTAACTGACGTTGAAATTAAAAATAACTTTTCAGGTGCATTGACATATGCAAGGAAACGTATTGTTTGTATTGTATAGAATAGACCTATTATTCATTCATAATTATCAACGCCGTATTTTGTTCTTCTTCGCCACCGTATAATCCACTACAAATTGGACAGCGGCAAGCATTATTGTTATCTTTAACATGAACACCAAAATATATACCATATA
>NW_028234422.1:37951832-37954332 GCF_977035675.1 Penaeus japonicus | reverse complement strand
TGTTGCTCTATCCTTAGCGTGTGCAAAGGAGAGGTGGCATTAAATTCGAAAAGAGGAAGAGAGAGAGTGAGAGAGAGAGAGAGAGAGAGAGAGAGAGATAAATAAAGAGAGAAATAGAGAGAAAAAAGAATGAGAGAGAGAGAGATAGATAGATAGATAGAAAGAGAGAGAGAGAGAGAGAGAGAGAGAGAGAGAGAGAGAGAGAGAGAGAGAGAGAGAGAGAGAGAGAGAGAGAGAGGAGAGAGAGAGAGAGATGGAAAAGTGAAGAGAGGGAGAGAGAGAGAGAGAGAGAGAGAGAGAGAGAGAGAGAGAGAGAGAGAGAGAGAGAGAGAGAGAGAGAGAGAGAGAGAGAGAGAGAGAGAGAGAGAGAGAGAGAGAGAAAGAAAGAGAGAGAGAGAGAGAGTGAGTGAGAGAGAGAGAGAGAGAGAGAGAGAGAGAGAGAGAGAGAGAGAGATATTGATTGATCTTGATATGTTTATTCATACTATATACATTGTATACACATGAATAGGCATAGGAACTATTCCTAAATGATTTGTACAGTTCATGTTAGATTCTGAGACATACATTGTTGGTAAAGCAGATATTACTGTGACCCTGTCAATCAGTAAGCTAGGGCAAAGCTATCAGAGAGAGAGAGAAATAGAGAGAAAGAGAAAGAGAAAGAGAGAGAGAGAGAGAGAGAGAGAGAGAGAGAGAGAGAGAGAGAGAGAGAGAGAGAGAGAGAGAGAGAGAGAGAGAGAGAAGAGAAGAGAGGAGGAAAAGAGAGAGAGAGAGAAAGAGAGAGAGAGAGAGAGAGAGAGAGAGAGAGAGAGAGAGAGAGAGAGAGAGAGAGAGAGAGAGAGAGAGAGAGAGAGAGAGTGAATGAAAGAGAGAAAAGAGAGAAAGGGAGAAAGAGAAAGAGAGAGAGAGAGAGAGAGAGAGAGAGAGAGAGAGAGAGAGAGAGAGAGAGAGAGAGAGAAATAAATAAAGAGAGGGTGAGAGAGAGCGAAAGAGAGAGAAAGAGAAATAAATAAATAAATAAATAAAGAGAGATAAATTAATGAATAAATAAAGAGAGAGAGAAATTAATGAATTAATAAA
Organism: Penaeus japonicus; assembly: GCF_977035675.1. Classification (NCBI taxonomy): domain Eukaryota; kingdom Metazoa; phylum Arthropoda; class Malacostraca; order Decapoda; family Penaeidae; genus Penaeus; species Penaeus japonicus. The sequence goes on along the minus strand of NW_028234422.1, from coordinate 37,953,249 downwards.
GAGAGAGAGAAATGAATGAATAAATAAAGAGAGAGAGAGAGACTGACAAAGAAACCAGGAAAGAAATCGAAAGAGGCAGGAGAGGCAAGGCGATGCCTGCGAGGGGGGGGGGGATCGGCGTCGCAGGGGCTGTCTACATGCCTGCCCATGGGTCGCGGCGCCGGAGTCTCACTGGAACCAAGAGAGTCTCTCAGTCCACGTCGGGCCTCTGCCACAGCCACACGCCTCTCGCCACGCCGCCATGAAGTTCCTCCTGCTGGCTGGGTGCTGCCTCCTGCTGACTGCCTTCTACATCAGCGCGGCGCCGCAGGGCATCGAGTGGTATCAGCCCCCGAACGCGCTGGGGCGGGCCGAGTACGTGTCGACGCCGCCATGCTTCGGCTGCTACTCTCTGGTCAACGACAGCAGCTGCAAGTACGACTTCCTGAAGTGCATACCCGTGGTCGTGTTGCCTTCTTACGCGCTCCCCAATGACAACTTGTAATGGTGATTGGCGGATGCGAGTAGATACTATGGGACTCGGGCTAGTGTCTGCTGAAACGCCCCCTCCAGCAGGCATTGAGAGTGGCGCATGGTGATGTATCAAAATTCGTAACAGTGCCTCGGACGAGAAGACGTGTTCCCCGATGGATCTGATCCGGTATCTGCTTGGCCATCGAAGGCTGACGCATGGCCCTTCTCACCTGCGGACACGCACCTTCAGGAGACTTTCTTGCTTGATGACCCGAGCCGATAGCAGAAGGGAGCAGGCGAAGGGAAAGGCGATAACAAGAAGCCACGGACAGGGCGACAATCGCGGACATTTGCACTGGAATCAAAATCGCCGTGCGATTAACTAACCAAGGAAGATCATCATAATTAAATCAATAACATCGGCAAACCAAACAGATTATGAGACTTAATTGGGTGAAACACAAATTTCAGTATCGTATCTGAACTATACTGATCCTTATAAACATAACCCGTTAGAAGAACCGTTTCAAAATTATGATAATGTGATCTACACTTTCGTAATCTACATCAACAAGATATAACAGCTGAACGATTGCTGTTCGGTTGAAAAGCTGTAATATTTTTCATTTATTTTTATGTGTCGGTTATTACATTTTTGGTGTCTATGTGTGTGTATGTTATTTTTTCTTAATTGTATTCGTGTTTAAAAAACACAAGAAAATCCCCATCGAATTATTCATATTTGTGATATTTTTTTTTACATAGCTTTCATCTGTAACAATAACAAGCCATGTTATTGTGACTGTATGGAAGACAAATCATTGACAATAAACTTTTTTTGTAATTTTGTTTCATTTTGATTGACATGTCATTCCTAATCCATTCGAAATTTCCAGAGAAGCTTTTTGCTCGTTCTTATCATAATTTAACCCATATAGCCATTACGGATGCCATTGCCATCATC
>NW_028234422.1:37929332-37944332 GCF_977035675.1 Penaeus japonicus | reverse complement strand
TGTTAGGAGTTTCCTGCAGTTCTGTATAGTCACCACTAGTTGATGGAATTGGTATGTCACTCACAGGATTACTATAGGATTGTTCTGTACTCTGAGGTCTGACTAAATACTGTGTTTTGAAGACACTCCCTGGTACTTCTTGTGCAAGTAAAGTTACACATTGAAATGTTTCCCGGGAGGATACAAAGGCACGACTTGTGCCTATCTGCTGGCATGGAACAAATGGAGGCATGGTTATGGTAACAGGTTGGCAATGTATGTTTTGTGGAGGTATTTGTGCTGGGCATCTACTCATCTGTCCTTGCTCTATTGTATTTAAATTCTGCATGATTGGCAGGGCAGGTACTTGAGATGGTGGGCTGCTAGGTCGAGGGTCATCTGGATGCATCACCCATGACAAAGATTTTTTGGACTTTGTACTTGTTAAAATCTTTTGGGTCTCTTGTGAGGGACACTTGTCATGAGAACCTAAAGCTGAATCACTGTTGGTGACTTGACTTTCAGAAAGGTAAACATTTTCTGCTTGGAAATCTGAATCCTTGGGTACATCAGTACTCTCATCACTTCTCCAGCCATCATCACTCATAAGCAAATCCATTGCACTATATGCTATGCCTCTTCTTTCACGTTTCACTGTGGCATTCTCCTTACTATCATGATCTCTAATCTCTTGTTTTATGGGCGTGATTTCGGGAGTGACTTGCTGATATGAGGCTTCCCTCCTCCTTATTGGAAGGCTTTCTAAATAGGGTGGGTCAAAGCTTAAAGGGTCTAGCTCAGAGGATGGAGGTCCTAATTCCATCGCTGAATCTGTTTTCTGATAGACTTCCTTTTGTTGTAAATCTAGTGGATCTGTATTCTGGAAGCTATTTTTCTGAAGATTAGGTAAAATCACACTTGATGTAGGATCCAGAGACATGTTACAAACTTGCACAGGGTCAAGAGGGATATTGGTGTCAGTTCTTGAGAGTGATTCTCTGACCTTTTCTTGTTCCTTCTTAGAGCCTAGCATTGGAAGGAGACGTACCTTGCCACCCATTCTCACTGGAATCATCAATACTCCCTTTTTTTTGACAGCGCTACCATAGACTTCATTTTGCCCTTGCATGTTTAGAGGAGATTTTGAAGAATCTTCATTTTCTACCTCTTTGACAGGCATTTCCATAACTGTCATCTCAGTGTAAGTATCTCTCATGTCATCATCTGTAATCTTTCTCTCTGGGTACATCATACCAAGTACCTTCTTTTTTAATGTAAAAAGCTTCTTTTCATCCTCAGAAATAGCTTTCCAATCAGCTTTCATGATCTTTAACTTCTTTGACTGGTTATGGTTGTCATTAGTGGATATCTGTACATTTAAGATAATATTTTTATCAAGGTCATCCCTGACACCATTCCCCTTGTTACTTTGTTTCTCTTCTGTCTTAAGAGGCAATGTGCCTGATGTTTCAGTTGTAATCTGACTGTTGACGTGTGTCTGAACAACTTTATCTGTTTGTGTGAAATTTGAGGTCAGGGTCATAGAGTCCTTCCTTGGCCTCCCCCTTGGTCTTCCACGCTGAGATGTACTCCTCCTTTTCTTCTCATACTCTTTGGCCTCTTCTACTGCTTTGCAAAGGATTTTCTGCCTGCCTCTCCTCTGTTTCTTCACCTTGGGCATCTCAACAAGGTCTTGTTTCCTACTGATGTTCTTGTGATCCGGGCTGGATATGTCCTCCCAACATGAATTGTCCCCTTCACTCATCTCGGGCGGGTCATCTACTTCCTCTTCATTAGACAGTGGATCTTCATATTGGTTTCTCCTGGCTTTGTATACTTCTTCTGTGGATCTCATTGGTCTCAAAGGAGCATTTGTGACCTCAGCTGATGGAGGTTTCATGAAATTTATAACCTTTTCATCTGCCACCAGCATTGGTTTGACAGTATTGCGGGATGATTTTGGTGCTTTTTTCTTGATATTGCTGAGGGATATTTTGTTTGCATCACATTCATTGCTAGCAGCCTCAACCTCTCTTGGGGATTCGCAATAAGTCTTATGTTTTCTCTTCCCCCTGCAGATGTTATGTTCAACTGTCGTTAGGATAGCACCGCATTTTTCTTTGGCAACGAGTCCTCGGCTCTTCAAGTATCCTTCAGCTGTGGTTCCACTGACAGCTTTATTTCGGACTTCAGATCGTCGTCTCCCTGTAACAAGTTTCTGCATTAATAATTTTCTATCACAGACTACAAGGCTTGCATAACTAACCTGAGCATATCTTATAAAATGTATAAAAAATTGCATAAAACAAGTTGCTTTTTATCATACCCTAGAGAATTCTTCCAAGTTACTGGGTATCATAAAATGATTAAAAAATCTCATACCTTTACATCTATTTCAGCATTAACATTACTAAGCAAAGCACATCCTGGAAACCAAAACCTAAAGAAAGAGCTCACCTATATCAGATATTCCGTCTGTCTGTTGAGCTCCACTGGCAGGTTCAGCCTGATTCTTCAAGCCAACAGCAACTAAGAGATCCTCCTTCAACTGCAGGACAGCGTTCTTTACCTCTGATGTGACTGATCTGTCGACCATTGATACTGCTTTTGCTGATGGTGTCTTCGTATCTGCTGGAGTTGAAAGACTTATTCAAATCCTTATGCCTCCTTCAGTAATGTAGTCTATGTATAATCACCTCAACTTCAAATACATTTTGATGTTGAAAATACAACAATGCAGTGCTATTTGCTTATTATGAGTAAATATGGGACTTTTTTGTGGCCTGAAGAGTGACCTTATCTAAAGAAGTTCTAATATACAGAAGCAAAAAACAACAATAAGTGAAGGGAGAAGGAAAAGGAAAAAATAAGTGAGGAAAATTGGCATAACCATGAGGATGACAATGAAAGGGACAAAGAGATAATCAACCCAATTAAACTAGGGTGAATGTATACATAAGCTCCCCACTACACTCGCCTGCATTCACACATCATGCACTTTCTATTGTGGATCAGATATCGTATTATAGTAATAATGATAATGATATTTATAATCATCCTAATTTTTTTTTTTTCTTTTTGAGAAATTGTCCTATGTAGTAAAACCTCACCTGAGGTTTGTATAATCATAGTCAGCCTCTCCTGCTTAGCCCTTCCTTGAATTGGCTGACTTAGCAGATCTCCAATTGCTGCTGGAGTAAAGGGAACACTGGCCTCAGCCTGTGTTGCTACCCTCTCATGATTGTATAACTAATTCTTTATCCCCCCACATAAGTATTTACATAGAATTTACATACATTATCATCTTACTGTTCATGACAAAGTTTTGAAAAAGTAACAAAACCCTATTTTCCTCTTTACAAAAATGTCTAACAATCTTGATAAACTTACAAGCAAGAAAAAAGCTCTTCCATAAAATAAGTAAATGTGTAAAATGAGTAAATGTGAAATAAAGATATAGTTGCAAAAATGTTCCCCCCCCCAAAAAAAAAGCAAGCAAGCAAGCTCAACATAATGAGACAAAATCTGATACAAAAATTGAGGCACCTACGAAGCAAACAAAGGAATAAATAAGAGTAAAAGGCTATGTGACTGGCCAGGAGCATGGCAAGCAGTCAGTGGAGCACTTGCCACAGTAGCTAGAAACAAAAATTGTATCCTTGCAATGTAGTCCACTCAAGCCAACAGATAGCCTGGTATCATTGGGTTAAATGAGACAGATAAATAGATAGAGAGAGAGAGGAATAGAAGAAAAGGAAAGGAGAACAAGAAATAAATAATCAATACCGTAGGAAAAAATAAAAAAATGTGCATGTTACCAAGGGAAGCGGCCTTACTTAAGACAGTAGACTTGAGCGCATCATAATGTTGCATCAGAGCATCGTCTGTTTCAAGGACATCCATGGGCATGGCGAGGGTAACTGCAGATGTGGTGGCAATATGCTGCAGCTCATACTTTAGGCCAACTTCCTCACGTTCGGCAGATTGGAAGTCCAAGCACATCTGGAAAGTGCAAAGGTAAATGGTTGGGCACAACTGAACTGTAATAATTTCTTCCTCTTTAGGGATGTTATTAAGGGTTGTCACTTCTACCTGCTATAGTCCATGAATGCACAATCGAGGGCTTGAAGTAAACACACTGTTGAGTAATATGCAAGAACTTTAATAATGAGCTGGAGCACAAAATAAAGAGAGGGTCTCATTGCTGCCGTTGTCTCTCGTGTAACAACAAAAAAGCCTCCGGTTCCAACATTACATGAGTGAAACAGCAAGTATAACATGTAGAAAACAATACATTCTTGTGCTATACATTACATGAAAGGAAGACAATAATGTTCGATAATATCATCAAGTATACAGTGACATGTAAACGAAAGAAATAAACGTCTAATGCAATTTTCATAAGACTATAACTATATCACAGTAACATTTGGCAGCATTTTCGAATGTCTCTCTCCTCACATAGGTCTAGACGACATTATGCTTGAATGAGACACTATCACACTATACCCACAAGGGATGTTACATCTTGAAAAGCATTCTCTGATGTCTTTAGCTGGACAAAAATAGGAAGCTGTTAATCATAACATTTACCTTTGCTTTTACGTATTTCAAGAAAACATTTAAACCCTTAAAGTTGGATTACTTTCTGATATTACATACTTGTGGCCTAGGATATTTTTCATAACGCTAAAGTCTTATGAATAAGATCTAGAAAGAATTCTGATGTTTTTCCAGAGTGCTCACTGGTATTTATTCATCCAATCCTTTCCTTTATTTATTTATACATTATCATTTACATTACTTTTTCTTATTTACTTTATATATAGTAAGAGTGTAATGAAAATTTTTGTATTCTTAATTTGTATAATGTTTTTCCTCTTCATTCACACTATTTTTCTCTTCCAGTGTAACAAAAGGCTTAACTTCATAAACTATCCTACAGCTTTTCTCTATCATCACTCATTTAATTATTGATTTTATTTCTTTATCATATCAAATGCATTAGAAGTACAACAGAAAGCATTTACTTATCAATCTATATGAAGGTTTATGTTCTTATCCATTTAATTCATTCTCCACTATTTTTTTCGACTTCCTTTACATGCAATCACAAAGCAAAGAATAACATGACTTTCAGGGTTTTAAAGAGAATCAGGTTAAAACAAATAACAATATAAAAGTTGATTTATATAATTCATATGAGATTTTAAAAACTAAATCAGATTTAAACCTGCCTCTGCAGCAACTGCAATTAAGTCATTTTTAGGTTCTTTGATTTAATTATAGTGTAGTGGCTTTCTGATACATAAAAGCCACTCTGAATTCTATGGTGTCATTGTCTGAACCTTGAATAATGTGTAGTTTCTCAGATAAGGTAAAAATAAGTCACAGAACATGATAAAAATATGCTTCACTGATTATGAATAAAATCAGGGTTAACCCATTCATGCCGGGCACATTAGTTGCCTGATGCTGCTCCCACCGTGAAGATAACAAGCACATGCAGCCTCCATGTGTGGGGTCTCTTGCAATGCTGTGCTGTGCCTCTCGGATGGATTTTCACCCATTTGATTCTACAGGATGCTATTTTTTTTTTTTTTTTTTTCCCCCCCTTCAAATCAAGGACAATGCCAAAGCCAAAATAGATGCTGACTTTAATAATGTATTATTACTCTGCTATTACTTACTCATTTCATCAATGAATTATCTTTCTCAATTCATCTTACTTACTTCATATGCAGTAGCAGTATGATGGAAGACGCCATCTATCTCCATAGTGCGGAAAATGATAGCCGGGTCTGGATTCTCTGCCTTGTAACGGAAGGGCTCAATCAAATCTTTTAGGTGATAATACTCCTCCTTCACGAGACGAATCTTAAAGAACTGCCTGGGATTGTAATAGTGAGAATAATTATCAAAAATTCAATATTTTCAAACACTCTTGTTTCATAAAAGATAAATAATCTTTCAATATCAATGTGTGCCATTAGTCTGTCACATATAACACACACATAAATAGTCAACAATAAAACAACCGACTCATTCTTTCCTTTCAATATATCATAAAAGTTCTAAACAAGACATGAAGGGACTTATTATTCTTACCTCATTGGATGCTTATAATAAATACCATATAAGGTATAGAGAGCCCCCACTCTCATCTTCGTCTTCTGGGAAGGGGTTAGGAATCGCTTGGTGATGTCGGCAACTTCTTCTGAAAACTCCAGCAACTCTTTGAAACTCTGACGGCCCCTGTGGGTGAAAGGGGAAGATAAAAACACAAATGCTAGGGTTTTATGTCAGTTCGCAGAAAGGATTATATCTTATTGTGTACACATAAGAACACCCACATACCCCCACCCCCCCAACTCACTCACTCACACACATACATACATACACACACACACACACACACACACACACACACTATATTTATCATCAGTAATAACTTTGTAGAGTACAATAGGGTTACTCAAGTTTCCTAATGCCACCTGTTCAGCCATACTTTTATGTGGAAAGAATAGGACAAACACACATTTATACATTTTTTCACTCTCTTTTTCTGTGGGCACTTGGGCAACTGCAGAGAGAAGGTATAAAGTACTGCATACACTTTCATAAAGGCTACTTCAGTACTACCTGAGAAATGCATATTAAGTAAGTCAGAAAATATCTGAGTATCTAAGCAGAGCTTCAGATCACCACATTCATTTCTTTTATATAAAAATATATTACAAAAAACTCTACATTATCATAATCATTCTTTCCTTTCTACACCTCAACTCCTAATATCTACCATATCAAATGCAAATGTAAATACTAATATTAAATACATAGAGCTTTTCATATGAAAAAGGACATCAAAATACAGGCAACTGCATACACTACCTATATATGAGGGAAAACTTCATTCCTTTCCAGCATGAAGAAAAAGCTGAAAATCTCCAGCTTTCCTCATTTTCAAACTGATGTAGGAGCTCCAACAGGTCCTCCAAATAGCCTGAAGCAATGTACCAACTCCCTGTAAAGATTAAAAGGAATGTCCTTAAGCTAAGGAGAGATTTAGTGTAAATAAATAATGAAAACAGTGGTAGTGAAACAAAAAACAAAAACAAAATAAAACTTTCTATTAAATATCAAAAACTACAGAGATGATGAAAATCACTTACCCGTAATGGAGTAAGGCTGGCCATATTTAGAACCTTTGTTGGACAACTTTAGAACGTTATTTTTGCCAGTACTGATGACTCTGGACTCATCTTCTTCTTCAGCAGTATCATTTGCTTTCTCTGAATCTTCTCTGTCACTCACTGCTATTTTTCTCTTGGCTGAAATCCCTTTGCCCTTCTTTTTCCTAACCATTTCTACTGGTGGAGAACTTGTGCTTTCATTAAAGATGTTTGGCATGTCCAAATTGGTTCTCGTGCTTGTGTCTTTCAATGTCGCCACTTTAGCCTTCATACGTCTCTTCTGGACTGGCTTGCTCTTCTCAGCTACCTTCCTCGGAGGTTTCATGATTGTCTTACTGCCAGCCATACTCTTTCTTCTCTTTGCACTGTTGACCCTCTCATCCTCATCTCTCTCTTCCTCAGAGGGCTTGTACTCTTGACTACTTGAGTCATCAGAAAGGTCCATGTTATCACTGTCATCACAGTAATATTTGTAGTTTTCTAGTCGCTTTCTCTTTCTTTGGCTGCGCATCCTTTTCCCCTGATCCACCCCCTGCTTCTCTTCCTCCTTGGGGACCATATTTTCCTTGGAGGGCGTCCTGTTATTGTGTACAGTTTTGGATTCCATAGCTGCAAAGTTCTTGTCAATTCCTGCATCCTTGTTTCCTTTTCTTGTTTCTGCACTCTGTACAATATCATCAGGCATTTTATGCTGCTTTGTGTCCACTCTCGTATGCAACTTAATTCATTGTGATCTGAAATTATCACAGTAATCAATATGTGCCAAGGTAACTTAAATAAATAAATATGAAGAAATTTGAGAAAATAGACATTCATTCACTGAGAGTAAATAAATCAATAACTGCTAAGGATTACATTAATATATATGTTGAAATGATATAAAAATCTGACAACTGAGACACAAGGTCACATAATAAATTAAAAAATATATGAATTAAGGATGAGAAAATGGAAAAAAAAAAAAAAATGATGGTGATGAAAATATTAGGACAGTCTTTACTACTATTCCGGTTGTGCACCCTATTTCCAAATGCCACTCTTTTCAAACTACTCTAATTCTGAACTGTGAGTTTAAGAAAATTTTGTCTTTAACCCGATACCGCCGGCCACCGTCCACAGACGGCGATTATGTAATATGCATAGTGCCGGGTGCCGGCATGCGCTGTCAATCGTATAATTGATTTAGGCCTATGCGTTCGAGAGCCCCAGCATTGCAGCCATGCAAAGACGAAACAGTGCCGGCGGGAATAAGCAAAATGGGTTTCAACTCACTTCCAAAACCTAGATGGCACCACTTTCTTCTAGCACCAGCAGGAGAAAGAGCCTTGAATGGCACCCATCTACAGTCTCTAGCAAACACTATCTCTATAGAGGGATGGCACATCGCAAGTTGCCGACCTCTTGCTTTAAAGTACCGCAGATGAAAGATGTGCAGGCAGAATGAGAGGAGGAAGGTGACTTACACCATGCCCAATGCCTTCAATGTGCCCCTGTTCCAGTAGGGATGCCTTTTATTCTGGCACTCACTGTTAAAAGCACAAGTTTCCTTCCTCTTCCCTACCTCTTCATTTTGGATGGTTATAAGTTTCGTGTTTGTTCGTGACAGCACAGAAATACGAAAAAATAAAGTTGCTTTTTGTCCCCCCCTAAAACAGTAATACTTCTATCATATTGAGTATAAAGAAAAAAATGAGTTGATATGGACCCTGAACTACAATTTTAGTCAACTGCAGAATTGATGGAGCCTGTGATATGACAGATATAAATTTCTAAAAACAGTAAAACACACAAAAACAAAACAAAACACAAAAATGTCTCTAGCTCTACAATGAGTGACTAAAAGGGAGTGGGAAAAATCAAATTATGTTGCAGAAGCTGCCTCGATCAGAAATAAAACTCATCCTGGAGCCTGTGTAAGCAAATCTATCCCCCGTCGGCAAGGGGTTAATTCTGAATATATTTCTATAACCGGATCGCCAACATAGTATTAACATCGTTCATATTTCCTTTGCAATCACATCTTTCCTTCCCTCTTTCCAGCCTCCACTTGCACCATCAGAACTCTCTACTAAAGTAAATGCAGATATTTTCATGCTACTACAATTATTTCATGTTATTATCATTATCATTATCTGGTACTTGGGGCAATTGCTCATCTTATTTTTACCTTGAATCATGTATATTTGTAGTTAAATGTGTCTAAATAATGAGTTCTGGGGGCCCACGGATGGATTAATTCACTTTCTATGATTTCCTATGAGGAAAATAGTTTCGAATTCTGAACATTTCCCTATCCGAATTTCAGCTGGAATGAATTAAGTTTGGATTTAGAGGTCCCACTGTATAGTATACTCAACATAGTTTGACTTTCTTTACATAGTTATAGTGAACACATATGTTTTGTGTACTTGGCCAATTTGATCTTGAGAATTTTTAATCAAAATCACAAGCCACTGCCATCTTCTTAAAGGAATTTCTTATTCAAGACATAACCAGTAAATAATTTCAGAACTTCTAAAGGTCAAAATGATTTCCTCTTAACTCTAAATTACACTGCCTTGCCTTTTACCAACAACAATTGCAGTCTCTCATACCATAGAAATGCTAGTGGGTTGCCTTTCAGTCCCTAATCTTTGTGATTTTGGAACCTAGGACGGACTCCTCAGACCACAATGCATCTGTGCTACCAGGCTCTTGCAAGGGCCATCAAACATCCATCATATATTTTCTAGCAAAATAAGAGCTTGGATTGCTCATTTATCTTAACAATCACCTGGGAGGTCTACATGCTTCATCTTACTGGAATATATATGATGTATATAGGCCTTGGTATATATACAAAATGTATATAGGCCTAGGTAGTTGCTTGAGACACCAGAGATGTGTCTTTGATAAGTGACTGTAGGCTTACCTCAGCTTTCTGCATACATGACTTTAGTTAGTTTGCCTTATCAATTAAATCTCATAATTCAAAGAGAGAAAATATACAAGAAAATTAGTAAGATGTATTAGTTTTCATGGCACCTTTAACAAATCCCTCATATTCCTGTAGCAATTTTAGCGAGTTATTTTCTTGTATCAACCCATTGCAGATGGGGATATATTTGCTTGCCCAATCCCCATGACAGGCACCAGTGCCACCTACACTGTACCCCAGATGTATTTTATTTTAGACTGAGGCAACTTCACATGACATATCACGACTTTTCCTACTCTCACTCACTCAACTAAAGCTATTTTAGTGTTCATGATTATTTTGCATTATATTGTATTATGAGACATCAGTCATATGACAAGCTCTGTCAATGTTGCAGTTAACTAGAATCATGACATAAGTTCATATCAGCTCATTATTTTCTTTATATGATAGAAGTGTTGCAAGTTTATAAGATGACAAAAAGCAACTTTATTTTTTCATATTTGTTCACGACAGTACACAAATAACCATCCACAATGATGATAATATGAATATATGGGGAAGAGGAAGGAAACTTGTGCTTATGATTGTGAGTGCCACAGTAAAAGGCAGCCTTACTGCCACAGGGGCAAATTGTAGATATTGGGCATGGTTTGAGTCACTTTCCTCTTCTCATTATACTTGCACATCCCTCATCACCAGTACTTTAAAGCAAAAGCTAAGCATGTTGCTGTGTGTCATCGTTCCCTGAAGTTAGTACTTGCTAGAGGATGGATGGGTGCCATCCTTTCCTGCTGGTGCTCAGAGAAATTGGTGCCATTTATGTTTTACATTTTAGGTGAAACCCATTTTGCTTAACCCATTCCCGACGGGGGAATTCTAGCCTTGAATGTCCAAATGCCGGGGCGTTCGAATTATTAGGCCTAAATCAATTGAATGGCTGGCACAATACTGTGCCGCCCGGCAACTGGGCTTTTGAATGCACGGTACACATGCTGTACCACCCGTCCTGTGTGGGTTAATATTATGGCATTTAAAATAATACATTTTGAAATTTACCTCATCACTAATCAAATAGAGTTAATACTCATAGTCCACTCTCCCTCAACATTAAAGATGGCATGACGACTATCATTATGGACATTATGACACCACCCGTGAGGCCAAAACCCTATGCATGTATCATGTATCTCATGACACCTATGTGCAATAGGTTAATTTAATACAACTCAACTGACATGTCTTCAAGAAATGTTATTACACAGATAAAGGGGGATTTTTAAATCCATTGCAGATGGGTGTCATGACATACATGACTCAGGAGCTTTGGCCTGACATTTTGGATCACTGTTATTTTATCGTGCCATGAATAATGAGCGATGATGACAATTGGCTACAATATTAACCCATTCACGCCAGGGCCGTTCCGGCTTTGCACGGTCGCAATACCGGGGTTCTTGAACGCATAAGCCTAACGCCTCGAGATTCTCGGACGCACAAGCCGCGAGCCTGGGCTGCCCGCTCGCTCTACCCGAGCACGCGGCTTCCCCTCATAGCTCATCACGGGCATCTGACGCGAAACCCACAATACGTGCTATCACGTCAACCAGCTCCAATGGGTTAAGCAAAGTTGTTTCAATTAAAATCTAAAACACAGATGGTACCAATTTCTCTGGGCACCAGCAGGAAAGAAAACCTTGAATAGCACCCATCCACTGTCTCTAGCAAGTACTTAGCAAGTACTATCTTTAGAGAACTATGACACACAGCAAATTACTGACCTCTTGTTCTTAAAGTATCACCGATGAACGATGTGCAGGCAAAGCAAGAAGAGGAAGGTGACTTTAAACCATGCCTAGTGTCTACAATGTGCCCCTGTGCCAGTAGGGATGCATTTTACAGTGGCACTCAGCCATAAGCAGCGGTTTCCTTCCTCTTCATGTTAACTTCATTATGGATGGATATACGTTTTGTATTCATTCATGACAGAACACAAATACAAAAAAATAAAATTACTTTTGGTACTCCTATAAAACAGCAATACCCCATACTACAATTTTAGTCAACAGTTTCATATAATTCTCTCAACAAAATAAAACACACAAAATTAAAACAAAACTGGCTCTAGTTTTACAATGTGTGACTAAAACAAAGTGGGAATAGTCAAGGTATGTTGCCTGAAGCTGCCTTGCTATGAAATAAAACCCATCTTGGAGACTGGACAAACAAATCTATTCCTGTTCACAATGGGTTAATATCAATCAGAAACAAGAATTAGAAAAATATTTAAATGTTGCCAAATGTTATGAAAAATTTTCAACTTCATTTTTCTTGGGAAAAGATTTTCTGCTTCTTTTTTTTCGTATGATAACTCTATATTCTCTTCACCAATATAAAAATTGGTAGTGCCATTGAACTGTGAATAAGATTTTATAAAACATTTCTTCCTATTTGTTACATTTACCTTTACACAGAGACAGACACACAGACATAGACACACAGATACACAGACACAGATACACACACACACACACACAGAGTTGGGAAAACTAATGTAAATTGCAAATTTGTGGTATAAACAATGCACAATAATAGTACACAAACAAGAAAAAAAAATCTAAGACACATTTTCAATTATAAAACTTCTCCCCCTTCTGTGGGACAGTCCCAATAAACTAAACCGAGAGGTGGTCTTACGGGATTTTCACAAAGCTGCTTGTCCTGTGGGGTTTATTGTTAAAGGGCAGCCTGCATAAATTGCACCTTGAAACCATAATCATACTTTATTCCAATGCATAACCTACCTAACCAAAGCAAGCCATGGATATTTGAACATAACACCATTCATGGTGACACTTATCAATCTGAAAACTGTGCTAAAAGGAACAAAACATGAGAAATTACCGGGGAAATAAGAGCACATGCGTAAGAAAAGGCAAATGTAATTTACCTTGTCTTTTCTCACGCCGTCTACATTGAAAACTAATAATAAAGGCATTAATCTTAACATACTAGACATTAAGCAAAATCACACTTTAACTTGGCTCTGTCACGAATGTTAATTACACTGTGGTATCATAAGAAATATCATTTCCGTCTGTGCCTTTGATCATCTGAAATGGATTTTATATCAAAAAGTGAAGTTTTGAAAGTCAACAACAACGTTCCTCCTTGCACTTAAGTGAATTTCCAAAACTAGTCACTTTTCACCTATTGGCGGTCCTCAAGTATAATTCTCTCTGGTCTGCAAGCCATAAATACAAACCTTGTGATTGATAAAAATGTCAAGTAATCCAGTAAACTACATGTGTTATCAGGAAAAAATATTACAACCTGGCAACTTTTCATATAAACAGAAGGATGGTCGCTTACAATACTATAGTTGAGATAGCGCTGGGTTATCATATATTAGGGAATACACTGGAACATTTCTCAGTTCTACCCTGATGTCTGGTATCATAATGAATATAAATTAATTATTCAACTATTAATAACTCATTTTCTACACACGTAAATACTCACTGACATACCAAGGCTTAGATGTTGCTGCGTTATCGGATATAATTATATGGTGGAATTGCTTTTTCAGTAGTGCATAAAAAGCGAATATATAATTATCGATTTCAGAATAAAAGGGATAACTGAAGCATGATATATGAGCCTGGTCATCACTCTCTCGCAAATAAAAAATAAGTTTCTGGCAACTTTAATCATATACAAAACATGTGAAAACAAGAAAAAAAAGAAACTTTGAGTCTGTTACAGGATTTCAGGAAGGGGTGATATAACAGTTTATTTTATCGATAACTTGTATAGATAATTGATAATCTGTTTAACATTGACCATAACTTAACAAATCACAAACCTAAGAATGATCAGTGCCCCCCACCTGTGTAGTTAGAAATGTCGATGGTAGTTTTAAAAGGAACTCGAAAAGTAAGGAGGCGGTTGGTTAACATAATGAATGCAGTAAATATAGATGGCGGAGAGCGAGAAGAAAGATTAGAATAATGAAGGAAAAGTATAAACGAGAATGAATAATGCCACGAACGAAGATAATGTATTTGGCATGTTTTGATATTGTGGTACCAAATCCATAAAAAAAAGTTAATCACATATTTTGATTTGTAGACTCATTCCCTTACACACCTGCCTTTCCTTCAATTGTAACAAGTAAAGCTTTTTAAAATGAAGGAAGACTAGGCCAGACCGAAATTCAGACGGGGTGAATGAGCTAATCCAGTTAATATTTAAATCTATAACCAATACAAGCACGACAGGATAACCCTTCATGGCCTCTCAGGTTAGGTAGAGGTATTTCGCACAGAATTAGTACCAGGGATCACATAGAGATTCCCCCGCCCCCACCCCGATGTACTACACTTATAATCTACTTTTACAGAAACACAGTTAGGGAATGAGCTGCCATCTACAACCATTCTCTCTCTCTCTAATATATATATATATATATATATATATATATATATATATATATATATATATGTCTACATCTATATCTATCTATCTATTTACATATATATACATACATACATACATATATATATATATATATATATATATATATATATATATATATATATATATATATATATATATATATATATATATATATATACACATACATATATACACACATACACACCCACACACATACACACATACACACACACACATAAATATATATATATATATTTATATATAGATATATATATATATATATGTATATAGATGTATATATATATACATATACAGGATTTAGAATTTCCTCTTGGTACATGGCCAAGTAAAGTGAACTCGAGTGCGCGGCTCAAGGGTGTGCTTTTCCTGCGACTTTGCAGGGAAGAGTTTTGGTTTGGATCGCGTGCCATGGGAGTGCATTTAAACCGGATA
>NW_028234422.1:37924332-37926832 GCF_977035675.1 Penaeus japonicus | reverse complement strand
ATAAAGAACCATTAGAAAGGAACGTATTATGTTAACCATATTACAGTGTAGTAGTTACTCTGCCTCTCATTATCTAGTGGCTTGTTCTAAACCTTTGGGAAACGAAAGCTATTCTATTTCAATCTAGACATGTATTTCAGCCAGGAATGTAGGAGAGTTAGGACAGCAAAAAGAATATAATATAAAGGGAAGATAATCATACTCTCTCACCAAAATATCCCCCATTAGCAGCCCAGCACTGCCGTTAACGAATGGTAAACAAATTAGGAAATGTCATAAATAGATAAGGAATTCCCCGGAGTATTTCCATGCGAGTGATCAGAAAAGCCGCAACGGCGTTGTCCAAAAAATACATTTCCAAATATATTATATGCCAGAAGCAGAAAAATAGTTTTCAAAATACATTATAGAAAGAAAAGTGACGTTCGTGCAGAAATACTTTACATAAACACACACTTACCAACCCAATGCAAACTAGATTCTATTGTTTACCTCATAAACACAACCATCGACACAAATCTAAAGAAACTACCGAGTGGTCTCACGGAAACATTCTTTCGGAAAGATCTCCAGCCTTGATATTCCGACAGAGCCGCATGTCGCGTGTTGAAGGGGGAGAAATGTCTGTAGGTACAACAATCTGCGGGCGTAATCTCTACTTCTCGAAGGGCTTTCACCCCCGACGCCTAGGAGTCTTTGGCATTACTCGTGTTCTTGCTCTCGCCAAGAACACACGCACTGCAGCCTTCGTCTTAGCGTTTCTGCTGAGCGGCACAGAAGGGAAAAAAGAGGGGCTTCTTTCTCTCTTTCTCTTTTCTTCCGTTTAAGATCACGTAGTAGAATTAGTTTTCCTGACGAATTTCAAGAGAGTAAAAACCTCCTGGTCTAGGAGACAACCGAGGCAATTTATCTGCGGCCATTGTGAGTATATTTTTGTACTTTTACTTTCTGCATTTTGTCCCGAATTTGAAAACGCGATTTTTTGTTTTTCTGAAACTACTCGTGCTCGATTACTTACCTACCTTAAACACCCCATTGCATTTATGTTTAGAATCATCTCAGAAGTATATTTTGCATGGGCGATTTTGTAAAGAAAAATTTACTTGCCAATGCAATCAGGTTTCATGTTTCTTTATTATTAGCGTTGTTATTATAATTATTGTTCTTTATTATCATTATCATCACTATCTTTATTATAAATTTTATTGTCACCGTCATTATTATTATCATAATAATAATAATTATTATTATAATAATTATTATCATTATCATTATTATTATCATTATTTTTATAATTATCCTGGTTATCATGATCATTATTATCATAATTATTATTACTGTCATTATTATTATCATTTCTATTATCACTATCATTATCATCATTGTTATTATCATCATTATTGACATTACTATTGTGATTAGTAGAAATAGCATCATTCATCATTACTATCATCATTATTGCTTTTATTGTCCTCCTCTTCTTCCTCCTCCTCATTATCATTATCTTTATCATCATCATCATCATTACTACCATTATTATTATCATTATAATTATTATCATTAACACTAATATAATCATTATTGTCATCATCGATGGTATGATCATAGCTATGATCATTATTACCCTAATTATTTTGTCATTATTATCATCATTAACATTATCATCAATATCATTATAATTATTATCATTACTATAATGATCATTATCATTATTATCATTACTATTATTATCAGTATTATTATTATCATTATCAGTATTATTGTTATCAATATTATCATCATTATCATCATCATTGTGATTATTATCATTATATACCACTGAGATTATCATCATTATTACTATTCTTCTTATCACCTTTATCATCATCATAATAAAAATCATGATCATTATTATCATTACTACTACAATTATCATTATTGCCATTATAGTTATTATCCTTATCATTACTGTTACTATTGTCGTCATCATCACTGTTATGATAATCATCATTATTGATATTATCATTATCATTCTTCTTCTTATCATTATCATTGTTAACATTATTATAATTATCTATTACAGATATTATCATCATTGTTATCATCATTATCCTTACTCTTATCATTACCATTATGATAATTATTGTTATTATCGTTATTTTCATAATCATATTCTGATGATTATCATTATTGTTATTATCATTATTATTAGTATTATCGTTATTATAATTATTACTATTGTCATTATAATTATCATTATTACTATTATCATTATCATCATTATTGATATTGGTATTCTTACTACTATTATTGTCATTGATGTTGTTATCATCATCAATATTGTTATTATTATTATTGTCATTATCATTATTATTGCCATTATCATTATCTTTTGATCATTATTGTTTTTATTATTACCATTATCATTAATGTCATTGTTTTTATAGTGATGATAATCACCACTATTATTGCTATTAATAGTTGTTATTATCATTATCATAATTTTTATCATTATCATTAT
>NW_028234422.1:37884332-37886832 GCF_977035675.1 Penaeus japonicus | reverse complement strand
TTAACAATAATTATAATGATAATAATGATAACAATAATAATAATAATAATAATAATCATTATTATTATTATATTGGTGATACCAATAACAACATATCACATTCCATCTTCCAGGTCAAGTCAACGTCTCCCTGACCTTGTCTGACCCTATCGAACTACCGACCTTAGTCATGGCCAACATATCTTGGGGTGACCTCCTACCAACCGACACCATCAACCTCACGCAAGCCACTCAACCGAGGTCAAAGGGCAACTTCACCCAGAACTTAGGTCACACGTTTGAAGAAAGTGGAGAGTTCGTTGGGTCTTTGATGTTATATAACGGGGTGTCGCGCTTGAACCTGACATTCACGGTTAGTGTCAATATATCATATATTATCATATTTTTAAAATGGCGTTTGATGCGGTTGGCATTGTGATACTATAAGGCATGAGTAGTAGTGGTGATGATAGATTGTCATTAAATAAACTGGTTATAGATAAGGCAAGCATTGTTGTTATTGGTAACGGGGGCGATAAGGATAAGGATTATTGTGATGATAACTGTCATGTAAACACTATGTGATTTTATAATGTAGTGGTGAGCACAAGGATGATGTTAATGCCAATGATGAAGAAGATAGTAATATGAATAATAGTAATAATAACAACAAAGAATTGCTAATAAGGATAAGGTTGGTAATATTGATAATGATAATAATGATTATTACAATAATAATAATAATAATAATAATGATAATAATAATAATAATAATAATAATTATAATAATAATAATAATAATAATGAGGGTAATAATTATATGATAATCAATGGCAATGATAATGATAATAATGATAGTAATAGTAGCAATAAAGAAACCAATAACAAAGGACATTGATGATGATAATGAGAATAAAAAAGTGATACTAAAGCATGATAATATTGATAGTATTAACAATGGTGATAACGGCCACTACTCATACCGTTCTTGATTATCAAAATGATGATGAATATCTATTAAATGATAACTCTTAGTTCTTAGATCATACCTTTACAAGACGAATCGATATGTTATTATTTCCCTAAGACTCTAATCTACGTTTTCTCAGGTTATGGTGATTCCTAGACTAGTCTTGGCGAACATAACAGTGACCCAAGATGGTGCGTCCGCCAAAACATACATCGCGGGCGTGGCAACAGTGTTTACGGTCACGGTGGGAAGTGGTGACGTCAGTACCTATTCTCTCACTGTTGCCAACAAGACGGTGAATACTTCGAGTCCTGTGTTGTCGTATACGTTTCCAAAGGTGGGTGTTGATGGTGGTAATAATGGTGATATTGTGATAAATGCAAGAATGAAATTATATGTTTGCTACCATTTTTATTGTGTTGAGGATAGTGGTAATGATGGAGATGACAAATATCTAACTATGGTAATATTTTCAAAGGCGTGTGTCATTAGTAAAAGTGATTGTGATGCTATCAAAATAGTAAGTTTCTAAATATGTTTATTCATGTTGAATGTGCTGACAATTCTAATAATTATTAATCATTTGCAAATGTGTGTTAATGGTATTATTTTAATTATGATAATAATGATGATATTAGTAATAATGATAATGACAGTAATGATGATACTGATAATGATGTTGACAATGACAGAAGGCAATAATAAGCACAAGGAGAATAACAATAATGACAACAATGATAATAATTATCATGATAATGATAATAGTAATGAAAGTAATAATCCCAAGAATAACAAGGATGGCAGTAACAGTAATAAGTATTATCATAATCATATGTAATTATGATAATACTACTCATAGTAATGCTACTGCTATTGATGGTGACAAGAACAATGGTAATGATAAAAATAATACTAATAATAATGATAGTAACAACAATAATAATCATGAAAATAATGATAATGATAATAAAAAATCATTATAGCAATTATGATAATGGTGATTATAATACTAATAATAGCAATAGCAATAGTACTCATTAAAAATGATAGAAAGGGTACCAAGAACACTGATAGAAATGATAATGATGATAATAATAACCTTAGAAGGATAATAGTACCAACACTAATAATCATGATGATAATGATACAATGGATAATGGTAATAAAAATCCTAAAATTACAAAAAAAGGTATTTTGATTTTATGAAAGCTTTACTATAATAATAGTTACGTTTGCAAAAATATGTTTTTAGTCGTGATTGATATGAAAACATCGTGTTCTTTATTTCATTACCTTGGAGCGACCTTTGTTCATCCAGAACAATTGCTACTTTTACCGATCTTTTATTCCATGTCAGGATATGCGACTCGAAAAAGAAAACAAAAACAAACGATGTAGTTCAAAGCAAATAATTACATACGCATTTTTGCAATTCATGACAATTGATTACAGACCACCAAGAGGACAATTAGTATCATGACCTCAGAGCATGCATTCACGCTTTCCACATGATTTGCAACAGTACGTCCTTGGTTTAGAAAATGATTACCG
>NW_028234422.1:37861832-37869332 GCF_977035675.1 Penaeus japonicus | reverse complement strand
GACGTTGTTCTCGTGTTGCATTTAGTTGGTAAGTAGGTGCATGGTCGAAGTAGATTTATTAAATGTAAATGTTCATTTATATCAATATGCAATGAACAAGTCTAAAATTCATAAACACTTTGATTCAGTAATATCTTAATAGGAATTTTAAATAATCAGAATACGAATGACACAAGCCTTGATATATATATATAATATATATATATATATATATATATATATTATATATATATATATATATATATATATATATTATATATATATACATATAATACATATATATATACATATATATATATATAATATATATATGATAGAATGCAGTAACGCATTCCCCAAAGAAATATATCTAAATACATATATATATCAATATATATAAATGAATATATATATATAGACTATACTGTATATACATATATCACGCATTCCCCCAAAGAACTATATTAACAATTAATCAATCAATCAAATGAAAAGACTAGGTGGAACTTACATTCCCAATGCATCTTGTGCTGAAGAACCAACACCGAGAAACTTGGTAATATATTTCCAGCCCAATGATAATTTTATAATGCTTTGTCCATTTAGAAAGCGGTATTGGTTTTGTCATATTTTTAT
This sequence comes from Penaeus japonicus, assembly GCF_977035675.1. Taxonomy (NCBI): domain Eukaryota; kingdom Metazoa; phylum Arthropoda; class Malacostraca; order Decapoda; family Penaeidae; genus Penaeus; species Penaeus japonicus. The sequence goes on along the minus strand of NW_028234422.1, from coordinate 37,868,717 downwards.
CATTCATGTTTTCGTCGTGGTAAATATGGTTAATAAACAGTCTAAGAAATTTGAAGCTAAGTCAATATCTTAATTCTTCGACCTGCAAATTCTCAGGCTGGAGAGTACATGGTCAACATGACCTGCTCTGGAGAGGCTGGAGTGTCTCCGCCCGTGACGGTGACGGTGACCTTGGCTCGACCTCTTGTATCAGATCACCTTGACCTCCTATTGCCTGACCTCGTTGTCTGGCCTAAAGGTACGCCTGTGGGAACCGCTCTTTATAATGCAGTTTGCAATTTTGTGTAAGACACTTACGATTATCATTCTTATTTTATAAACTGTATGTATGTGACTTCCGTAAGTAAGCTGACTTGATAATGCCAAGCACTATGTACAACTTGATTCATTTGTTCTTAAAGCAAAGCAAATAAACCAAAACCAATCTCCTTTTCAGAAGAGGCAAGAATTGAAGTGGTGGTAAGCGACGCCTCCGAACTGCCAACATCCGTAGCGGGAACGGTAACCTGGGGTGACTCAGAGTCAGACACTGACCTCGATCTCAGTGACGTCACTCCCCCAGGCGCCAGCGGGTCAGTCTCACGCATCCTGGTCCATAACTACACGCAACCCGGAGAGTATCAAGTCACTGTCACCTTGCGTAACCTCGTGTCTCAAGTCAGCCTTACCAAGGCGGTAAGTCTATATTCGCCTTGTTGTATCTATTTTCTTTTTTTTCGGTCGGGGCAGCGAGTTCAAAAGCGTGTTGGTTTCGTGAAATTATTTCTTCTCTGCTTTACTCGCGTGTATATTTTTCCTTGTTTTAAGAAAAAAGGATTATCAAAAATAATTATAATAAATAAAAAGAGGAAACTTAATGCAGTTGATTTAGGGTCCGATTTTTTTTTTCATTAAAATAGATATATCATTAATATAAAAACAATGCTTTTGAATATGAATTAATTTACGTAAGGTTATGTAACGGAATGCATGAAACAGATCTCGGCCATTCTTGTAATTTTAATTTCGACATGTTTTCTTTTTTCTTGAAAGTAACCTAGATCTATTTCCCCAAAAAGAAGTAATGATAACAGCCCTTAACTAATTCAGCCAACTAAGCGGCCTTCCATCTCACAATATTCTAAATCATATTGGACTCTGGGATAGTAAAGACCAAAGGCAAAACGCCCCATCTGTCTACAATGCACACAAGTATGGCCAGTTAAGACAATAGACCGGTGGACTGAAAGTCTTGTGACCGTCTAGACTGATCATGAACTGGACTCTCTCGAGGCGGACCAGATCGTCTGGTATGTACCTAGACCGTTCGGTGGTGGATGAACGGTCTGGGAGTGAATCGGACCATCTGGCTGCGAACTTGAGAGCTCAGTGGCGCACCAGTCTCATCTTCCAGACCACACACCTAGACCGTGACTTACTAATTCAGGGTGACGTTGTTTAAAGCACTAAAGCCTAACACTGTCTGATATAAAACACATAATTTGGTTGTGAGTTAGACTGTAGTTCAAGACTGTACTGGTGAACTAGTCGTTTTGGTTGGTGGACCAAGCAGACTGGTGATGATCCGGACAGTCGGCCAATGAACACGACTGTCTAGTTCTGGTTAAACTGTTTCACTTGGAAAATTAAACATCTGTAAATCAGTCATTCAAGTGATAGATCAAGAGATCTGAAGATAAATCATACTGCAATGCGATGGATACATCCTAAATGTACTGCTGAGAAATCTATCAGACTATTGTTGGGCTTTGCTGAAACATTCCTGACGCGCAACAAGACTGACAACTATATCATTCTGTATATATCACACTAACCCCAACCTCGGCATTGTTCACTTGTAATATAGATCATGCCATTCCTGACGTCTTACGTCCCACACGATCATCTGCACCAGTGTGAACAGGATTTTTATTAAACCACTTACAAAAAACTCTTATCCAAACACACTTTATCTCTGTTGGACAAAAGAGGTCGCACTATCTAATCCCAGAAGCGGTTTCCCCATACCTCCATAGCTTCAAGTACTGGACCACCTGACGTTAGACGGGATCCTGGTGGAGTACGAGAACCAAGACGACCGCGCTGAAGGAGTCACCGAAGACGTGTTCAAGGCAGGCGTGGCTCTCAACTTGACGGCGCTCGTGGATTCCGGCCAGGCCGACTCTTTCGTGTTTAGCTTGAACAACGAGACTTTTACGAGCAGTTCGCCTTCGATTGTTTATGTCTTCCCGATGGTAAGAGAGTATTGGAGGTACCACGTGCTTTCATTCTGTTGTTTATGGAGTTTTCATTATGTAATCTTGTTTTGTTACTATTTTCTTTCGCTTTCTTTTGCTCGTGGTCAACGACGTGAATGCGGAGACTCACGAGCAGTTTGCCTTCCATTGTTTGTGTTTCTCGACGCCAAGAGATAGAGATGCCGCTCGTTTTGTTGTTTTTAGGGATTTGCTTTTGTTGTGTTATGATTAATATTGTTATAACTACTATTGTTATTATTATCATTACTATCATTGTCATTATCTTATCTTTTATTATTTTGAGGATATTTCCTTTTTTTCCATTTTGTTCAATATGTGCTATTTATTATTTAGTCATTCATGTTCGCGCTACTGGGTGATTGATTCTATTTCAATAACGAACTCCTTTATTTGTCTTTCACTACATTTCCTCGAATAACTGACATCTGCGTTAGTTTTGATGTCTCTAAAATTGTATTGCCTATTTTGATTTCTTTTTTAAAATTACGGTTCCAGATTTTTGTTTTCCAAATTCTGAGCTATAAAAGTCTGAGGTCACTTTACTTTGAGTATTTTGGATTAATTGATATGTAGTGACACATCGCCAGTATATGCTTTTTTGTCTAGTGATTTTCTAACTAACAATTATTCTATTTTTTTCTGAGAGAGAAAATATATTACGAAACCTCGGACGTAGATTTTACTATAATTCTGCTAACAAATCGAAGTCCAGCTTCTCGAGGTAATCCTTATATCCAACTGGATAATTCAAAATTCTCCCAAAGGCTGGAGACTACACAGTGACAGTGAGAACGAAAGGAGAGGCTGGAATCTCGAACGCTCTCAGCAGAGCGGTGAGGATAGCCAGAGCCATCTATGAAGAAAATTTACAATTATTGGTGCCCGAGCTGGTTGTGTCGCCTCCAGGTATGTTGGGTTTCGTTCATTTGGTATTTTGTCTCTTTGGTTTGCATATAAGAAATGTCAAACACACACACACACACACACACACACAAACACACACACACACACACACACACACACACACACACACACACACACACACACACACACACACACACACACACACACACACACACACACACACACACACAAACACAAACACACACACACACACACACACACACACACAGAAAAGCAATCCCCAACCGATGCCTCCCCTCCCGAAGGCGACGCCTCCATCACGGCCTCGGTCACGGCCACGGGTGAGCTGCCGACGAACGTAATTGGCCGGCTGAATTGGGGCGACGAGAGTGACATCCTGGAGGTCGACCTAGTGCAAGCCACAGTACCGGGTTCCGAGGGTCCTATTGCCAGGGAACTCAATCACACGTACGAGGCGCCGGGGGAATATACGATCACCTGGCACTTGTTGAACGCCGTGTCCGAGATGAAGATCACGAAAAAGGTTGGATGAATTAGAGTTCAGTTTCTTACGTGAATTTAGATTTCTAAAAATAGAACAAATTACTAAATGGCTTTCATATGCCTTTGATGTATTAGCTGATTAAGCAATGATATAATACTTGATATTTAAAAGTATCAAATAAACAAATAACTGAGTAAGAAAGCAAAGTGTATTCATATAGATATTTTCAAATCCGTAGTTCCTCCTAATCAAGCCGTTAGAGTATATGATGAATATCGTATTATTATCATTATCATAAGTATTACCATCTGACGTATTATTGTCATTATCATTATTATAAGTATTACCATCAGACGTATTATTGTCATTATCATTATTATCATCAGATCTATCATCACTATCATTATTATTATCAATATCTTACCTTCCATTACTTTATGGGGATTTACTTTTGTTTCATATTTAAAATTTACTTCGAAATGTGTTATTTGTCATTCATGTTCGCGTTACTGGATTGTTGAATCAGAGGTCAATGAATAACTCTACGGAATCCTTTCTCCTCCAGCTGTCAGTCGTTCAACGCATTGAACTGGAGGACCTCGTCGTATCCTACGCCAACCCAGAGGAAGACCTGGAATCCCCTCCCGGCTTCTTCTTCTTGGGGGAAACCTTGAGCATCGGACCGAGAAGCATCAAGGGATTCGCCAGGACTTATATCTTCAGCGCAAGCGGCCTGGAGGACATTGAACAGGATACGCCCTCGTTTAATGTAACCTTCGACAGGGTGCGTGGTTTAAAGCTTGTTATGCTGGTTACCCATTGGACGCGGGGCATCCGTCTCTTGCTTTCATACGTTTTGATACTAGATTTTTTTTCTCGTTAGTCAGTGTTTGTGTTTTACTAGAGTTTGAGGCTTATAGGTGCTGCTTGGCAGGCTTTTTCAATTTGGAATCAATGAAAATTGTAGTGTTGCGTCCATTTCAGCTCATTGTTGCCTTTACGGCAATACTACAGAAGCACTTGAGTTTTACAAGATGAAAAAGCACCTTATTTTTCATATCTTTTAATTTTCATAAACAATTACAAAAGAAAACATGAAGAGATGAAGAAGAGGAAGGCGACTTGTGCCTACGGCTGCTGCGAGTGCCACTGCATAAAGGAGACATTCTGCCACAGGGGGACATTGCGGACGCTGTCAGTGCTTGGTTCATTTCCCTCTTCTCATTCTTCCTGCACATCCTGCGCCGCTATATGTTTTCGCCCTCTTAAACTAGTACTTAGTTGAGACCGTGGAAGGGTGCCATTCAAGGATTTCTTTCCGGGGAGAGTGGTATCATCTATGGTTTTTTTTATTGAAACTATAGAACGGCAATTATAGTAATTATAATTATTTAATCATGTGTCACTGAATATAACTATTACTTTTATGATTATCAGCACGTTCACGTCACCTGTATCCCGCGGGTATTAAATGCCTTTGGTAGAATTATATTAGTATTACCTGGCGAATAATCAGAAACAGCGTTTAACCCCTTTGGGATAAAGTGATTCAAGGTATTAATGTTGAGGTCAAGGGATTTTGAACCAATTTATATATCCAAATTTATATTGTGATTACATATCTTATGTATCGTTCGGTATAACAAACCCAAAGTCCCTGCTGACTGACCCAGTGAAAGGCGACTTGGCACTGCTGCCTCCACAGGAGAGCGACTACCAGGTGGGCCTCCGCGGCGAAGGTCCGGCGGGCGTCTCGACCGAGCTCTCCGGCTGGGTGCGCGTCCGCCGTCGCGTCTCCGACCTCATCCTGAAGCTCCCGAGCACCGAGACCCGCGTGGGCCTCGAGGTTGTCTTCGAGCTCCTGTCGCCCACGCTCCTGGGGGCGTGCCTCACCCTGGACACCGGCGACGGGCGTCTTGTCGGGTGGAAGCCTCCGGAGAGGTGCGAGGGCGGCGTGGGCGGCGAGGAGGAGTGGGAGGAGGCACCGCTGAGGCCCTCCGTCAAGCTCGCCCACGAGTACGACTCGGCGGGGAGATTCACGGCGACGGCGCGCCTCTTCTCCGTCATGGGGGAGGCGGTGCAGCGCGTGAACGTGACCGTGTGGGAGACCCTGCCGTGCGACACCCTCAGCGTCTGGATCCGCAAGAACGGCACCCTGGAAAGCCCCGTCAACATCACGCGCGCCGAGAAGCTGCGCATCGAGAGCTTCGCCGCCGTCAACTGCAGCGTCCCGGAGATCGAGATGGAGATCAGTGAGTAGGATGCGTTGGCGCTCGCTCGCAAAGCGCTCTGGGAAATGGCAAACCTGAATAACAAATGTGAGGCGTAATTGGCAGGTTCATCACAAACTCATCCATGGTGACTTGATCGCTTTGTTTTCAGCTTGGAGGATGATGAGAGCGAATGACAGCGTCGAGGTTGACCTCAGCTACATAGACACCTCGAAGGGCGTGCTGTTCCTCCCCGTGCGGACCCTTCACTATGGCCTCTACCGCGCCGTCGTCAGCTACAACGTCTCCATGACAAGTAAAAGGAAGCGGATTTTACTTTGCGCGAAAAAGTCTGTATTCATGTCTAAACGCCAAGTGTAACACAAACACGCACACAAACTCTCTCTCTCATTCTCTCTCTCTCTCTTTCACTTTCACTTTCACTTTCTCTCGCTTCCCCCCCTTCTCTCTCTCTCTCTCTCTCTCTCTCTCTCTCTCTCTCTCTCTCTCTCTCTCTCTCTCTCTCTCTCTCTCTCTCTCTCTCTCTCTCTTCTCTTCCCCTCTCTCTCTCTCTCTCTCTCTCTCTCTCTCTCTCTCTCTCTCTCTCTCTCTCTCTCTCTCTCTCTCTCTCACACACACACACTAATATACACCAAGTAGACACAACCACACACCCATATACCTATTTCTCTCCATACCGCCCTTCCTCCCTCAGACCCGTCGGGCGCCGACGTGTGGGCGGAGGTGTTCGGCGAGTCGGTAGTTCACGTCGGGAAGAGCGACCTCATGGTCGTCATGGTGCAAGGCGGCGCCCCCAAGATCCGGCGGGGGTCGTTGCAGACGTTGCATCTCCGGCCAGGCGACGTGTCCTACGACCCCGATTATCCGGAGATTCGAGTGAGATCATCTGGTTGTGTTTCGGTTGTCTTTGAGTTTAGGTTTATGGTTTGTTTTGGTTGATTTTTTTTTATACATACATACACACAATGTGCACAGATAGTATATATATATGTGTGTATGTATGTATAATATATATACATACATATAT
>NW_028234422.1:37841832-37844332 GCF_977035675.1 Penaeus japonicus | reverse complement strand
TTACTGTTATCAGTAGTATTACTGATATCGTCATTAGCAGCATTGCTGTTAGTATTGATATCCGTATCATTATTATCATTATTATGATCATCTATTATTGTGGATAACATTATCATCACTGCTATTGTTATTCTTGTTTTTATTAAGATTATCATTATTATTGTTAACATTATTGTTACAGTCATTACTGTTGTCTTGATTATTATTATTACTATCATTTTTATTATTGTTATAATCATTATCAATATTGATAGATTTACTATATATTGTGGTGTGATCCAAGGTGATAACGATAATAAGAATAAGAACAAGTGTTACTATTATATTTACACACGAGATAGACATATGATTTCATTTATATGAGAAAATTCAATTTAACCTAAAATATAATGAATACAATTATCATGATAACACACAATACACGTAATACATAAACAAGACACCCTGCTACACTTATCATAAACAACACAACTTGAAACACTTCATACATACCTTGATACATAACATAAATAATAAACTTTGAGACACAACCAAAGCAATATAACCTAAGACACTGAACATTAAAGATATAACGTGAAGCACTTAACAAAAAGCAATACAACGTTAATACATAAAAATAAACAACAGCGACACTTGACACAAACAATATACACTGAGATACTTAATACAAAAAAAGCCTCTTGAGACACTTAACATAAACAATACACTTAGACACAACGTAAACAGTACATTTAGAGACACAACATAAACAATTATATACACAACAGTACACTTGGAGACACAACATAAACAATTAACTTAGATGCATTTAACTAAACAATACACTTGAAAACACACCAAACATAAACAGTTCACCTAATGTAAACAACTCACCTGGGGCCCCTTCACCTAACCCCTGATCGACCCCTGATCGACCCCTGATCGACCCCTGCCCCTTCTGCCAGATGGCTAAGTGGAAAGGGCAAGTGCACGGCTACGGTGGAGGGAGGGACCAGCTGAGCGACGACTCTGCAACAATGCAACTGTCTCTCGTGGATGCTAGGTCGATGCCGATCCCTGTCAACGACTCCTTACAAGATTTCATCATGTACATCCCCAGAGCGAAGGAGACGGTGCAGGAACCCGAGCTTGTTGGTAAGGTTGGGCTAGGGAGGAGTGGAGGGGGGGGGTAGATCTGTCACGGGGGGGAGGGGGTGTTTGGGTTGTTTGGTAGGGATTGGGTGGCGTGTTTTGTATGTTGTAAGTTGTGTGGTACACTGTATGTATATGGATATACAAAATCAAAGCCTCAAAATCACACATCCACAAAAGCCACACATCCACAGACACACAGACACACACACGCACACACACACACACACATACACACACACACTATCACTTGCAACACTAGACACAAACAATCACATGCACACCACCTCCCTGTAGTGATTAAGAAAGAAAGAAAGAAAGAAAAGCATACAGAACATTACGAATAAAAAACCCAAACCTAACCTCGTTGTCAAAATATATCCGCCTTTTCACACGTGCTAAACAGGTACTCATTCATACAAATGCAAGCACTAACCCCGTTGTAGTGACAAGCACAACAAAGGGGTCGCTGTCGCCTCGGTCCAGCTGGAGGAAGAATATTATCGAGTGACGTCTAGAACTACCACACACAACCCCCCCTCACCCCACCCCTCACACCCCACACACACACCCTCCCACCAACACGCCCCCCCCCCCACACACACTACACACACGCCCACCCACACCCCACGCCCTCGCCACGCCCGCAACTAAAATCCCAACCCAACTGACCCGCCTACCTTCCCCCAGACCCTCAGATCTCGCCCAAACTCGGCCTGAGCGTGCACACCGTCGAGGTCCCAGCGCCGCGTGTGGGCGTGACGATCCTTGTCCGCCCCGAGAACGACACGGGCGTGGACGACTGGGTGTTAGCCTGGTCGCCCTCGAAGCTCAACGACACTCCGGAATATATGGAGAATCTCATTAGCCTCAGCGATCTGACGTATCATGAAGGTGTGTGTGTCATTTAATTAATTATATATATTCGTCTAAATGATACTAAAAAAATAAAGGTTGTTGCTTTTGATAATGGGGATGTTAATAAGAATAATCATAATGCTGGTAATAATGATTATTATGATTAGGATAATCATTATATGAGTGAAATGATAAAGACAATAATCATAATAATCACACTAATAATCATATTAACAATGATAATGACTATACAATTGATGAATATAATATTAATCAAAACCACGATAACAGAAGTAACAAAAATGTTCATGACAACTAACCAGCATGGCCTTAAACCACATAACACTACGAATTTCATCCTCCTCATCCTCACCCTCCCCTCCCCCTTCCCCTCCCCTAACCTTCCCCTCCCCTAAGCTTCCCCTTCCCCCTCCCCTCCCCCTCCCCTAACCTTCCCCTTCCCCTCCTTCCCTTTCCCCTCCCCTTCCCCTACCCATCCCTCTCCATACCC
>NW_028234422.1:37834332-37836832 GCF_977035675.1 Penaeus japonicus | reverse complement strand
AAAATGAATGATATTATAAATACTTTACTACAGTCATAATCCAATCAAGATGGATGATAAATCCAATGGAATGGCTATGATGCATTTGAAAGAAATATTAAATCAAATCAACTGCCATGGCTGTAATCCAGTCATAATGAATAATATGTAAATCCAGTACACAATCCAATTGCAAAAGAAAATGATCTACATTACCACAGCAGTTCATCGCGTCAAAACCAGCATTTGATCTTGTAACTAGACCATTCATGAATATGGGAGAAAGCAAAGCGTAAGTTCGCAGATTCTTTTCGAGCACCGGTTTTGGGCCTCTCTTTAGCCGGGCTTTACAACCCCAGCCTTTACATTCAGAATAAAATGGACACAATGAAGATCTCATATTCAAAGCGTATTTCTAGGAACTGGGCCAGGGTAAAGACTGCTTAGGATTAGGATAAATACCTGGTACTGACACCACGAAGAGGTTATTCGAAAGAGGGAGAAGAGACAAAGAATAAAGGATGTATATTAAACCATGAAGAACTCAACAATCGAGATAAATGCGTGAGAAGAATGTGATTGAATAAATGAAATGGAATGGACAAACACAGTAGAACGTCCCTAAATGAATAATTTACGATAACAACGAGGCTGGTGGATAATTAGAGAAACAGAATAAAAAATATAGATCATACTTCTTTTACCATCACTCGGGGTAATTAGCGATGTTCAATTTTTTAAAAAGAATATGTTTTAATTAGTGCCAGATATTGAAGTAATACGAGTAAATGGGAGGCAAGACAATAAACCCAGTGCATATGAAGGTCTTTCTCTTTTCGCTTAATTAATTCCGCATGTGTGTCTAGTCCCGAGGTTAGAGATCGGGCGGTCTCTGGTGCTCACGTTCCTCCGTGGCGCCGGTTCTGTCGCTCTTGCTTTCTCCCTCTCTCTCTCTCTCTCTCTCTCTCTCTCTCTCTCTCTCCCTTCCTCTCTCTCTCTCTCTCTCCCTTCCTCTCTCTCTCTCTCTCTCTCTCTCTCTCTTTGTATATATATATGTATATATATGTCTATGTATCGCTCTCTCTCTCTCTCTCTCTCTCTCTTTATATGTATATGTATATATATAGACAGATAGATAGATAGATAGATAAATAGATCTGACTGTCTATGTATCTGTTTCTCTCTATCCCTCCCTCTCTCTCTCTCTCTCTCTCTCTCTCTCTCTCTCTCTCTCTCTCTCTCTCTCTCTCTCTCTCTCTCTCTCTCTCTCTCTCTCTCTCTCTCTTTATATATATCTATATAGATAGATAGATAGATAGATAGATAGATATATAGATAGATAGATAGATAGAAAGACAGATAGATAGATAAATAGATAGATAGATAGATAGAGCTGTTTGTGTATGTATCTGTTTCTCTCTATCCCTCTCTCTCTCTCTCTCTCTCTCTCTCTCTCTCTCTCTCTCTCTCTCTCTCTCTCTCTCTCTCTCTCTCTCTCTCTCTCTCTCTCTCTCTCTCTCTCTCTCTCTCTCTCTCTCTCTCTCTCTCTCTCTCTCTCTCTCTCTATCTCTCTCTTTCTCACACACACACACCCATCTTATCCCACCCCGCACTAACCCCCAGCCTACCCCCAGCCTAACCCCAGCCTAACCCCGCCCCCCAACCCAGATCGACCGCCTGATCCCCGTCGCAGGAGAACAGCAGCTGCGCGACTACACCCACGTGTTCAGCAAGACGGTGGAGAAGAACATGTCCGACGATCACCTGTGGTTCAGCGTGTTCCTCAAGCCGGCGCGGTCGAGGTTCACGCGCGTGCAGAGGCTGTCGGCGTGCATGGCGCTGCTCTATCTCTCCATGCTGGCCAACGCGATGTTCTACCAGCAGGTATTGGGGGAGGGTGGGGATGGGTGGGGTGGGGTGGGGTGGGGTGGGGTTAGTAGGGATGGGGTGGGGTGGGTTGGGGTTAGTGGGGATGGGGTGGGGTGGGGTGGGGAAGGGAGGGTTGGGAGGGAGTGTGGGATGGAAGAAAGGAGAAAAAGAGAGAGAGAGAAAGAGGGAGAGAGAGATAGAGAGGGAGAGAGAGAGAGAGAGAGAGAGGGAGAGAGGTAGAGAGGGAGAGAGGGAGAGAGAGAGAGAGAGAGAGAGAGAGAGAGGGAAAAACGTTGTTTATTTGACCTGTTCGAAATTATCACTATCATCACCATCATCATCATCATCAACGGAGTTATCATCAACATTACTATCGTCGTCATAAATGATTTTCATGTTATTGTTTTTATATCGTATTATTGTCATCATTATCTTAATGACTAACAATTTCCCCTTCTTTCCCTTCCCCACCTTGCCCCCTCCCCCCTCCCCTGGCTTCTCCCTTCCCCCTCTTCCCTCGCCTCTTACCCTCTTCACTCGTCACCTCCCCTGCCCCCCCCTCTCGTTCCTGACCTCTCCCTCTCCCTACCCCCTTCCCACTCCCCCTTTTCCCTTCCATTCATCCTACCTCTTCCGCGCGCCCCCTCCCCCT
>NW_028234422.1:37806832-37811832 GCF_977035675.1 Penaeus japonicus | reverse complement strand
TCTGTCTGTGTAGAGGAATAAAATGGGCTTCCCCTAATAATGTGTATCTAGACATTGATAAGCACTATGTATTTTTTTTTAAGGTTTCCTGAATGGCGTGACTAGAACAGTGTCTCTAAATTAGGGTCGAATTCTTGATAACTATTTTTTTTCGAAGAAGGATGTACGAGTCATCTTCGTTGAGAAATAAATCCGTACACACACACACACACACACACACACACACACACACACACACACACACACACACACACACACACACACACACACACACACACACACACACACACACACACACACACACACACACACACACACACACACACATATATATATACATACATATATATATATATATATATATATATATATATATATATATATATATACACACAAACACACACACACACATACACACACACATGTGTGTGTGTTTGTTTGTGTGTTTGTGTGTATGTGTATCTATATACATATAGATATATATATATATATATATATATATATATATATATATATATATATATATATATATATATGTATATATATATATATGTATATATATATATATATATATATATATATATATATATATAACAAATACATAAATGTACATATAAATCTGTAAGTTTCGACGCATTTTTAATATGTAAGCATTATGGATGCAAATATATCATCATCTGTAGAATAAGACGATATTTGTAAAAATTCCTTTAGTAAGTAATCTCATCACACACACACACACACACACACACACACACAGCAATCGCACACACAAAGAGTATATGCAGAGTATGCATTACGAAGCAACAGAGGTTATCTAAGGTACATTACTCACCGCCAGATTCCCCGAGACACGATCATTGCTTCCCTTCAAGGAGGAGTCAAGAGGAAAGGACAGACCTGCTGAGTACACATTCATAACTTTATTCATAGAGTTTACATTTCTTTGGTATATAACATGCACTATTTATCATGAAAAAGATCGTTGTTTTATTTAATATTCACAATCCTGAGTATTACAACGTTTATGCGTAAAATGACGTACAAGTCCAGCGCCTTATCTTTATTTATCCGACTCCCAAGCTCCTCGAGGCCTCGTAACGAATTCTCCATTATCGCAAATTTACAAGTTTCTTTGGCATTTCTTTGTAACACTTCCGGTGTACGTGTGTGTGATAATGGGCCATAGTCACTGGTAATGAAGATTTAGTCAAAGATTTTTGTATCTGTCTCTCTCTCTCTCTCTCTCTCCGCTCCTCTGATTGGCTGGAGGACTCCTCGGTAACAGCCAATCACAGTCGGACAAGCTTGCTATTCGTCCAGGCGTCAGGTGTGTTATTGATCCGCACTTCTGAGTCACAAGGGAGGGATTGTGCCGGGGGCTCTCTCAAACGTTCTGCGAATTCTTCCAGCACTCTCCTGCAGTGTTCACCACTGTTCATTGTCTGCACAAAAACCGATGTATTCGTTTACAGTTGGGAATGATAATAATAATGATAATAAATGAGCAGGGAGAGCAACCAGACTTAAAACAAAGGGACTGGTCTACACGGAACGCATGCCAACCACTAAATAGCGTGATGATGCTTGTTGTGCCATCAGTAGGACGTCACGGAGAGGCAGGGAAGAGTGCTTTCTTGTGGCCAGATCTTCGAGGGCTGAAGAGGGCGAAACCACAGTCTATCCCGGGGTCTTTTTGGCAAAAAAAGGGGGGGGAGGGGATATCTAACCTACACTAGTCTAATCTACAGTAGACCAGCCCGTCGCTGACTGGGCTAGGTTCTTAGAGGACGGCGCCCGAAAGCGGAGAGGGGACTGCAGTGGGGATGGAAGCGGTGGCTGGATAGATGATAGTAGAGAATAGATAGATAGATAGATAGATAGATAAGTAAAGAAGCGAGGATCACGGTGGATGTTCTGGTATCATTAGTTTAGTCGTTCGTTCGGCAAATGCAAGGATTAATGAAACTTGATAGATCTAAATTCTTTTGAAATGAAAGGGCACTGGTTTTAGCAGCAATGAAGGGGGTGAAAATGTCATAAAAGAAACACTTTATAATCAATATACTGCAAGACTTAATGATACAAGTAACTTATGATTGTCAAATGTTAATTAGAGTTAATTATATGTACTTCATACGTAGATTGACTTGCATACATCAATTACCATTTACCAATTCTGCTCATTGAAACGAATGATCGAAGATTTACACAAGGGATTTTCAAAGAGGAAAAAAGGCATTAGTAAATGTTTCGCTGTAATGAAATGAGTGTCGGTTTGGGCAGGTTGTTCGTGCGTCGACGGGAGAGCGAGATGGACCGGAAGCGGGACAGACAACGAACTACGAAGCGAAACGTAGATGCGGATGAACCAGGCCAAATAGCACACAAGACAGTAAAAGGGGGATAATGAGGATGAGGATGATGTGCTGATAATAATGATAATGACTTTAATAAAAATAATGATGATTGTAATGATAATAAAATGGAAATAATAATGATAATGATAGTGGTAATGATAATGATGATAACAATGCCAGAAAGGTTTTGTAAGCAAGAACTGCGAGAGCGGCTCACACAAGGTCCCACCAAATCAGATTCGAGCGTTATACTGTTTTTTTTTTTTCTTATTCTTGTTCTCCGTCTGCTTCTTCTTCTCCTTTTTCTTCGCCTCCTGTCTCTTCGTCTTCTTCTTCGCCTCTTGTTTATTCTTCGTCTTGTTCATCCGCCTCTATATCTTCATGGGCGGACGTGGCCGAGAGGGAGAGAGGAAAGCCACGGGCGCTGTACTTGGGACCCGTCATGGAGTAGCTAACATGCACACACGACGCGAGACACACGAGCAGGCAGCAGAGAAGAGAGATCAAGGAGAGGGTGAAAGGGGGGAGGGGAGGAGGAGGAGGAAGAAGAAGAAAAGGAGAAGGAAAAATAACCATAATCATAATCACAATAATGATCAGAAAAAAAAAATAAATGATGTACAGAACCGTCGCCGTATACTCAGGAAGTTTGTGAGTGGACACGCATGTGGCGATTCAAGTTCCCGGACTGACTAAATCGCAATAAACACAATTTACACTGGTAGGGCTTTTCCCCGGAGTGGATCCTCAGGTGCTTGGTGAGGGTGGACGAGTCGCTGAAAGCTTTTTTGCACATCCTGCAGCGGTACGGACGCTCGCCGGAGTGCGTGCGCATGTGCGTGGTGACCGAAGACGACTGGGAGAAGCGGCGATCGCAGATGGGACACCGGAAGGGCTTCTCGCCGCTGTGTGTCCTGACGTGCGCCGTCAGGTTGGCCGCTTGGCTGAAGGATTTGTTACACTCGTTACACCTGTGGCAAAGGTGAATGTGAATGGACAGTGAATGACTTCATCCAGAATTATATTGGGGAAATTGGCCATTACACCTGATATACATGTGTGTATGTATGTATATATATGTATGTATGTATATACATATATACATATATAGATATAAATATATACATATATGTATATGCTTTGAAAATGTATTAACGTTATAAGGCTAGAATGCAGTTACAAAAACTTTAAAGAGACTCTAAGACGGAAAATCACCATCACGGACAATGATTTCTCGAAATATTTAGCTAACAGATAATAGGTAAATAAATAAAAAATATTAAAAAATATCTAAATAAACCATTTAAATCTGTTAAAAACAGTTGACATAATTAGAATATTCCATACAAAAAAAGAACCCTTATTATAGGCGTGAACTTTCCACACCAACGTTCACTAAATATATAAAAATACACATCACAAGTTACAGTTTGCAGTTTGTATCCTAAGGTTTCCGATTCTTATTTGTCTTCTGGGAAGTTTATGAAAGTTGAACTAATGCAAATTGTACTCTTTCAATGAAATTACATTATTGTACATTATGTAAACTCGAACCAATCTGCATAAATTGTAGTATAGAGAAGGGTAAATAATCATATCGTATACGTATCTATCTATCTATCTCTAACTGTTCAGATCTCTAATATCTGTCTATCAGTCTGTCTATTGACTTATCTATTTATCTGTCTATCTACTTGTCTATCTAACCAAATAGCTATCCATTCATTCATCCATCCATGCATCCATCCACCCATCAATTCATCCACCCATCCATCTATCCACCCATCCACCAATCCATCCATCTATCCAATCATCCATCCATCCACCCATCCATTCATCCATCCATCCACCTACCCAACCATCCATCCATTCATCTGTCCACTTATCCATCAATCCATCCATCCATCCACCTACCCAACCATCCATCCATCCATCCACCTATCCATCAATCCATCCATCCTTCCATCTATCCATTCATCCATCCATCAATCCATCCATCCATCCATCCACCTACCCAACCATCCATCCATCCATCTGTCCACCTATCCATCAATCCATCCATCCTTCCATCCATCCATCTATCTGCTTATCTCTCTCTATCTCTAAATAGGCAATTAATGTTCCCTCCTCAAATATCAACGATGAATGAACAAAAATTACATGAGTAATATTACCAGGAGCATCAATTAAATGTATAAAGTACATTAAAAATATCAGAATCGAAAATAACATTGACAAATCCAATAGCATTAGAAAAATGAATATTATTTTTTGTTATTACTGAATCCAAAAAGTGCATTGCTGTTGCATGAACAAGTGAATTCACGCACTTGCAGGTTTCATTATCAGAACAGATTTAATAACAATTGCAAAACAGGAGAACTCCCCGTATCAATAACTACCTGTATGACTGTTTTTTAATAGTAAAAAAAAATAATAATAACGCGGTTTTCGTTCATTGCAAAAAATATTATATTGATACATGTAAATGGTAATAAATCAATAAACAAGATGATGCACGATGGTTGATTATATATGCATAAGAGGGGGGAAATCAAGACTTATTGCTTTGATCAATTGCTAGAGTGAAATCTCCTATGATTCATTTATACGGAGGTAGATTATACTGAGGTCTCCTTC
>NW_028234422.1:37784332-37796832 GCF_977035675.1 Penaeus japonicus | reverse complement strand
CGGCAGGGGTTCCAGGTCGAACAGGGGCGGGAAGGCGCCCATCGTCGTCGCCACGGAGGTGGAGTGGGTAGGGGGCGTGGTCGACGTGTACATCGAAGACTCTGAGGCATCTGGCGGCGTGCGGGCTGGCGTGAAGTCCGGCGCGTGGCTGGAGGGCGGAAGAGGAGACCGCGCGGGCGGGTACGCAGGCGGCGGGTGCACGGGCGGGCTGGGCGCCGCCAAGGGCCGCAGGGGCGTGAGTACGGGCGCCTGGCCGCAGGTGGGTGACAGCGGCCTCCAGCAGTCAGTGTATGCTGGGTTGTTTGGAACGTAGCAGCTGTCCATCTTTTTCTGTCGCTACGCCCACCTGCTAACACGGGAAACCTTAATTTAGTTGGATCACTTTCCGCCGCCGATTACACACACACACACATAAACGCGGCCACACCTTCGGCGGAAGCCAACGCGAGAACTACCTTCCAATGAGGCAATCTCGGCATCTTGCATCCCGGGGGCTTCCCCCTTTGTGCCTCCGAAGTCAATGATTACCTCTCGTAGTTGGGCGCTCGTTACCTTTTCAGTATCAGGTGGAAATTGGTTAGCCAAGCAATTGTTCCGTAAATATTCCCTTTCTGCAAGTGAGGTTTCCCTATTTTCTCTCTTCCCCCCTCGCCAAGCATCGATCGTTCCGCCTCGACTGGGGATTGGTGGTTGAGCCAGTGATAACCAACCGTTCACTGATCTGATTGGTTGGCGCTGGGAAGGGGGAGGAGCTTCCGCACTTGTGGTCTGCCTTGTTTATTGACTCGCGACATACGCAAAATCAAGCTTTCCCTACCTGCGGTTTCACCAAAGCCTTAGAAGAGCGTGAGTTATTGTGTATTTCGTCGATCTGTTTCTTAATGGACGATTGGTTCTGTTTTTCTTTTCTCGAAACGAGGTTTGATATAAGCGTGGGGTTCGTATCTATAATATCAATTAGATCACGTATAAACTTTCCATATGAAATGTTTACAGATTGATTTATAAATATCTAACCAGAAGAAACTGATAACCAAATTTAACTCACATGATACCTGAAAGAACATGAGGAGCTAATTTTATATCTAATCCCATGACAGATATCCAGAATTAATCCTTATCGGCTTGTACGCAATAGGAGAAATCGGTCAGTTGATAAAATGACTGAAATCTTACAGATAACACTACTATGGAAAAAAAGTAAAAGCTTAGGGAAAACATTTCACTTGATTAAGATAAAAGATCAAGCTTTTAATCTAATCATTCTCCTTTGGCACTTCAATATTTTTCTTCCAATCAGGAACAAAATAATACCTCGTAGATAAGATTTCTTTTGCTTACTTTCTTTTGAGTAAATCGGAAACCTAGATGGCTTTACGTGTTTTTTTCTGTTTGTTTGCATTCATTGTTTGTCTATATAGTGAGGTAGACCGGAGGCTGGGGAAAATAGATGGATGAATAAGTAACGATGGTAATAATAATCATAATAATAATGATAGTTATATTGATAATAAGGACAATAATGATAAGAATGTTAATGCCCTTAATATATGTATATATATATATATATATATATATATATATATATATATATATATATATATATATATATATATATATATACACACAAATGACATCAACTTACTGAAACAGTAGTAATAAATCTTGTACTAAAACAGTCTTCTTTAGCAGAGATATTAAGATTATTGTTTTCATTGTTCTTATTGCTGGGTTTGTTTTTGTCATTAATTGTTGTAGTTGTCACTATAATTATTAATCATCATAAGCATGGTCATTATCATTATTCTCATTACTAGAACTACTAATAGTAATTGGATGTCAAACGAAACAAAGGCAAAAACGTTGTTAATGATGACAATTAAACTTCGTATGATTATATACATTAATACATTTATTCAATGTAACTATCATCAATATCAATACAGTTAAATATGATACAAAAATAATTAATCAATATGTTAAATGTATTGATACCTATACCACTTAAAACGATGCTGAAAATGAGGCTAAAGTATTGGAATGTAATCTATGATAAGTAATAAGAATAATTAGCAATAATGATAATAAGTGATGATATTAATCTATAGTAACGGCAATTTATGGTAATGATTATAATCAGACGCTATTAATCATAATCATTATAAGAGCTAAAACAGCGCAAAAGATTATTACAAACATGTAACTCCCTTAATATGACAATATGACAAATCTGAAATAAAGATTTTGAACGCTATGATTACGAAACAAATCCATTTAATTCTCTTTGCCGAAATGTTTTCACACAATAATATTGCACAAACTTTTACATATGACCAATGCTTTGGCAGAACAAGCCTTTGTTCTCGCCGCTTCTATACATTTATATTCGCATATCAACGGAACTCATCGGCATTTATAATGAGAAAAGTGGCAGTACAGAACGAATGATGATAAGTATATAAGCTATTCTATAATCCCCATCCATTTTCAAAGAAGATAATAACACTGACGCTCATTTGACTTTGACGTTGTTTACAGTTTTGTGTGAGCAGAAGCGCTTTATCAAAAACTCCTCGAAATTCTAAACTTGCATAGATTAAGAAAAAAAAAAAGAAAAAAAAAAGAAAACGCGCTCCCGCCTCTTCTCTCTCTCTCTCTCTCTCTCTCTCTCTCTCTCTCTCTCTCTCTCTCTCTCTCTCTCTCTCTCTCTCTCTCTCTCTCTCTCTCTCTCTCTCTCTCTTTTTTTTTTTTTTTTTTTTTTTTTTTTTTTTTTTTTTTTTTTTTTGTTCATACCCACTTTTCAGGTTTGCTTTCTTCTTCGCGAGCTAAAGCTAAGATTGCTCACACTAACGGTCCGGCCTGCGTTGCTATGTACACGGTGGCGCAATTCCGAGTGATATGGAAAGTTGCAATGCGTGGAAAGAATTGTGGGTAGATTGTAAAAAGTTATGGGGAATTTATCGCCGATGATGAAGTGTTTTTCGATAATTGCACGTGTCGAGTGTCTGCAGCGAAAATTGCACCAAAATTGATAATTCTAAAATGACACAATTATATGAAATTCCTAACAGGCACAGCAACTAAGAATAATAACATTGCGTCCAATACATCGTTCTTTGCAATAATATCAGACTTAACTCTACGGTCGGTTCTACCCATTTTTCAAATACGGCCTAAAACATGACAGTATTAAAAACATGTAAAAGACAAAATTCAAAGTAGATTACGCCAATATTACGTTTTCCCAATAAATATAAACGTCATTCTTCATGAATAGGAAATATAATAAAACATGAAATATGTAACCAAAATAATGGCAGTAATATAGATGATCATTATCCACACGATCATTAGTATTATTTTCCAGTTAACATAACTCTTATGATAATCATCTATATTATCATCGTAAACAATAATATTCCTGCTATCGTTATTATCGATGTTATGGTTGTTGCTGATGAAATTGTTAATATTTTGATTAAAATAAATTATTCATATTGTTGCAGTTATCATCATTAATGTTGTCATTATCATCATTATGATTACTATCAAAATCATCATTGGTAGTAGTTTCATAATCATTATTATCAATATCATGATATCATGAGAGAAAGAGAGAGAGGGAGAGAAATGGAAGGAGAAAGAGAAATAGAAAGAGTAAGAGAGAGAGAGAGAAAGAGAGAGAAAAAGAGAGAGAGAGAGATAAAGATAGAGATAGCGATAGAGAGAGAGAGAGAGAGAGAGAAAGAGAGAAATAGAAAAAGAAAATTCAAGTCAAACGTGTAGAGACAGAAACACGCACAGAACTATTGCCCAATAGAGAGAAGAGCAGATGTAAACACAAAGTGTAACGGCGAAAATACCACAGAATTTAGAAATGAGTATGAAAATACATAACCGATAAAGTTTCCAATTTCATCTTATCTAATGAATTGCCACACCAAACCGCCTAGTGGTAATATCAAGGACCTAAAGATGATGACCTGAAGAAAGATAAGGACGGAATAGATTGTTACCGTATTTTCGTATCAGCAATGATAACAATACGGGTTTATTATCAAGGAAATTAGATAGTTGCATATACAGATAAAACGGTAAATGATAAAAAGATGGTATTTATAGCATATAACACACTGATGCATATGATGAATATATAACACATATAGTATTCATAATCACAACAAAATGATGTTGATAGTTATAAGTAATGAAAATACTGATGATAAACACAATAACACAATAAAAAAAAAAAAAAAATCAGGCAGTCGGAATAACAACAGGAACCGAAGAGCAATGATAATCTTAAAAACACAACAAAAGTATAGTGATAAAGTGCTGAGAGTACAAGTAATGTTGATAAAACAATAATGATGATCATAACAATTCAAGTGTCAGTAATAAGAGTAAAACCTGCTTGGTAGCGTGTGTGATACTGATGTTGATAATAATGATTATGATGATTAACAATAAATATCACACTGATGATTATTACAACAACAGCAAGAAATACATGATTATTTTCAGTACTATGATTTCTTAAACCAATAACACCGCTACATTTTTTTTTTATATATCATTAAGTTCTTCTTGACCTTTACATCAGATATCATCGTTACTTTTATATGTACTTTTATTTGGCATTATTTTCATCATTAAAGAACACTGTAATTTTGTCGCCGTAATTGTCATTAATCTTTTACCTGCATTATCATTACCACCACCATCAACATAATTAAGATCATTATCATCTATTATCATCATTACTAACACTATCGACATCGTTATTAACATTTTTATCATCACACGTTATTGTCATTACGATTATCCGCAATCATTATGTTTTTTTGTTTTTTTTACTATTATAATCATTATAAATATATTCATTGTATTATTACCGCCACTCATCATACCGCTACCGTAATCATTACTCTTAGTACTTTTATCAATTCGATTATGCCAACAATATGCAAAAAATCCTCACCAGCTTCAAGGTAAACAAAATCCTGACAAGAATATGATATGCTTTTACATTTGTGTTTTCTGGATGAATACATCGCGGTGAAGACTTGAATATACAAATGAACGTGTGTATTGAAGTCATAAATATAAAAATACTAATTTCAGTAATAATAATAGTGTTGCAAAAGATACAGTCATGATATGATACCTTAAAGGAGGTAGGCTCGGATCCCCTGCTTGCGCTTCGCTCAAAATCCACTTCGGTGTCAAAGCATACAGTAGATATCGTCTCTATTATTTCTCTGATGATTACGGATATATAGGTCATTATAACTGTGTTGTTAATTGTGGTTATCATTATGCAGGGTGATATTTTTGTTGTTTTTTGTAACGCTTATCTCGTTATCTGTACCTTAATTGAAAGGAATATATCGGTATTGCCTCAAAGTTATCTCATTAAGCCGTGCTCTAACTAGCTTTTTTCACACGCTATTTAGATACCCCCCCCAAAAAAAAAAAAAAAAAAAAAAAATAATAATAATAAATAATAATAAATTGATTAATAAACAAAAAAAATCTAAGCAAACAAGAAACAACAAAAACATTACATATCTCATCAGAGATTTCCTTCGGCTATTTTTCCCTTTGTTTTTGCATCCCGTCGCATTACGTTTCCCCGCAAAGACGTTTATATATAACCCCGCCCAGATGTCTAAACCCCGCCCCCACCATGCCTGTCGTAAAACCGGTGTCTTGCCAGTGGAAAAGACGGCGGCAGACACTTAACAAGACATCTTTATTAGAATGAATCTACTTTCGGATTTGAGAAAATGGAGGCACTATTCATGAGAAGAACGTATCTGTGGAACCGATGCATATAATTAAAAAGCAAGAGAAATGCGTACTAAGGTCAAGATATATATATATATATATATATATATATATATATATATATATATATATATATATGTATACATACACACACACACACACACACACACACACACACACACACACACACACACAGTAATCTTAGTATCATAAGTATCATTTAAGTTAATATCATTACTATCTTCATTATCATTGTTACCAGTGTTGTTATTGTCATTATCACTATTGTTATTACTACTAATAATGATAATAATGATGATGATGATAATATAATTTATGATGATAATGATGGTGATAGTGATAATGATGATGATAACGATGATAGTAATAGTAACAATATTATTGGAATCAGTGCTAATGATGATAATAAGGATGATAATGACAATCATATCAAAGATGATAGTAATAATCATAAAACTCATAAAAAATTATAGTAATAATAATGATGATAATAAAGATGATGGTGATGATAATAATAGTAATGACGATGATGATAATGATAATGATGATCATAATGATAGTAATAATGAAAATTATAGTACCAAAGAAAATAATTATAACAGTGATAGACTGGATATATTCATAAATAATGTTATCAGTAGTAATAATAATAAACCGTACATAAAAAATACACACACCCATCTTTGACAAAATCCATATAACGATAAAGAGATAAACAAAGAAAACAAGAACAAAACAAAAAACAAACAAGCAGTCAAACCAGCCTACATCACAAACACCCGAAAACTTTCCATCACATCACAGCAAAAACACCCAATTCCTGCGTAACATATCCAGCAAAACATTCAATTCTCATTCAACATCCATCACACTTTTTCATTCAAGAGATAGCGGTAATTCCGGATGTGTGAAAAGCCAAGCCGAGCCAAGGGACAGAGGGCTTCCGGATTACAGGTGTGTGGGGTCACACACCTGTAATCCGGCATTTCTTGTCCGGATTTTAGATACTGGATTAAGATACACTCTAAGCGCTTTATCCGATAATTTGAATGTATGTGGATGTTTAATTGGGCTTTTGAATGTTTGGATATCATATTTGGATGTTTGAATTATTTAAATTTTGGATGTTCAATGATTTTTTAGCGTTTAGATGTAATCTTTGAGTGTTTGAATGTAACTTTTGAATGTCTGCGTGTTATTTTTTAATGTTTGAATGTAATTTTTTAACGTTAGAATTCTCGTTATTGCTATCATTATGATGCCTGTTGTTGTGACAAAAAGTACTTTCTTTACTAGTAATACTAATTATAAAAGCTGAATTATAAATTATAATGAAATTGTATATAGTCAAATCATAAAGTACTTGTAGATGGAAAATAAGCTTAAATGATAAGATTTAATTATATCTATTGTCATTAATATTGTCACCATAATCATTATTAATATTATTGTTATTATCATTAATATCACTGTCATGATTGTTATCATTACAATCATTGAGTTATCAGTTACATAAATAGTTTTATAGATAGTATCATGAATGGTTCCAACATCATTAGAACAATTAATTACAATAGCAGTAATATCGATAATCGTGGTTATGATAATGATAATGATAATTATGATAACAATGATGATGATGTGATGATAATAAACGTAATAACAACAACCATAACAATAATGATAATAATTACGATGAGAAGAGTAATAATAATGTTTACAGTGATAACAATAACTATAAAAATTATTGATTAGATAATAATAACAATAATAACGGTGATAATAGTAACAATAAGAAACACAAATATAATAATGAAGAGGAGGAAAAGGAGGATAATGATGATAATAATAATGATCATCATAATCATCATCATTCTGAAAATAACAATAACAATAATAACAACGATAACTGTAACAATGATAAAATAGTGATAATGATAATGACGGCAATGATAATGAAAATGATAACGATAACGACAACGGTAATGATAACATTATCGATAATGATAATGATGACGACGATGATAATGATAACAATAATAATGATAATAAGGATGATAACGCGACTCACAGACAGACACACGTTAGTCCTTATCTCATTCAGACGAAGGTAACTCAAGAAAGCAATTCCCCCGCGGCTGAAGTTGGGACTTGACTCGGTGGCAGAAAACGCCCTTGGGGTAGCATGGGGGTGGAGGAGAAAGAGGAGGAGGAGGAAAAGGAGGAGGAGGAGGAGGAAAAGGAAGAGGAGGAGGAGGAGGAGAAGAAGGAGGAGGAGGAGGAGAAGAAGGAAAAAGAGGAGGAGGAGGAGGAGGAGAAAGAGGAGGAGGTGGAGGAGAAAGAGGAGGAGGAGGAGGAGGAGGAGGAGGAGGGAGAAAAAGAGGAGGAGGAGGAGGAGGAGGAGGAGAAGAAGGAAAAGAGGTGGAGAAGAAAGAGGAGGAGGAGGAGGAGGAGGAATAGAAGGAAAAAGAGGAGGAGGAGGAGGAGTAGGAAGAGGAAGATGAAGAAGAAAAAGAGGAAGAAGATGAGGAGAAGGAAGAGAAAATGAAGAAAGAGGAGTGGGCGGAGGAAGAGGATGAGGAGGAAGAGGAGAAAGAAGCGGAGGAGGAGGAGTAGACAAGTAAGAGAGAGCAGATGAGAAGGGGGAGGAGAAGATGATGAAGAAGAAGAAAAAAGGAGGGCAAGAGGAAGAGGAGCGCACATGTGAGCCTTTTCCTCTCTTTCTCTTTCCCTCTCTTCTTGCCCCTCTCTCTCTCCTCCCTTCCCTCACCTCCCTTCTTCTCCTCCCCTCCCTCCTCCCCCTCTTCCCCCCTCCCCCCTCTCCTCCCCCCTCCTCAGCGTCCGGAAGGCAAGGAAGGTCCTCCTCCTCCCGCGTCACCTGGCGAGCGAGGGTCACCTGATACGCCTCCGCTACAGCCTGGGATCAGGATAATACTCCTCTCGCTCTCTCTCTCTCTCTCTCGCTCTCTCTCTCTCTCTCTCTCTCTCTCTCTCTCTCTCTCTCTCTCTCTCTCTCTCTCTCTCTCTCTCTCTCTCTCTCTCTCTCTCGCTCTCGCTCTCGCTCTCTCTCTCGTTCTCTCTCTCTCGCTCTCCCGCTCTCTCTCGCTCTCGCTCTCTCTCTCTCTCTCTCTCTCTCCCTCTCTCTCCCTCTCTCCACTCTCTCCCTCTCTCCCTCTCTCTCAGCTCTCTCTCTCTCTCTCTCTCTCTCTCTCTCTCTCTCTCTCTCTCTCTCTCTCTCTCTCTCTCTCTCTCTCTCTCTCGCTCTCTCTCTCTCTCTTGCTCTTTCACTCTTTTCTCTCGCTTTCTCGTTCAATTTCTCGACCGTGATCTTTCTTTCGCTCTGTCGCTCGCTCTCTCGTTCGGTTTGCTCTCTCTCTCTCTCTCTCTCTCTCTCTCTCTCTCTCTCTCTCTCTCTCTCTCTCTCTCTCTCTCTCTCTCTCTCACTCTCGTTTTCTTTCTCTTTCGCTCGCTCGTTTGTTTATTCCCTCGTTTTCTCGCCTTCTTTATGAATCATCGCTCACTCGTTATTTTTCGCTAATATATACGGTCACCCGTTCGTGATCTCTTTCTGTCCCTCTCTCTTTCTCTCTAACTATCTACCTATCTACTTATTCATCTGTTTGTCTGTCTATCTATTTGTTTGTGTTCTCGTTGTTTTTATATATCTATCTCTTACTCGATCTCTCTTCCAACCCCCTCTCTATCTTCCTATCTATCTATCTATCTAAATCTTTCTATCTATCTAAATCTTTCTATCTATCTATCTATCTATCTATCTATCTAAATTTATCTATCTATCTATCTAAATTTATCTATCTATCTATCTAAATCTATCTATCTATCTATCTAAATCTATCTATCTATCTATCTTTATATCTCCCCTCCTAACTCCATTACTCTCTTCGCTCTCTTTCTCCCCCTCTATATCTATCTCCTTCCCTCCTCTTCTCTCTCTCTCTCTCTCTCTCTCTATCTCTCTCTCTCTCTCTCTCTCTCTCTCTCTCTCTCTCTCTCTCTCTCTCTCTCTCTTTCTCTCTCTCTCTCTCTCTTTCTCACTCTCCCCTTTCGCTTCATATCTCTCTTCTCTGTCTCTCTCCTACTCTTTCCATCTATCCATCTCCATCTTTCTCCTTTTACAGCCGCCCTCCCCAATCCTCTCGCTTGCCTTATCCACCCCACCTACTCCCGCAACCCACCTGAACGCCCACTTCTTGCCCACCTAACCCCCTTACCCACTCTTGCGTGGTCCATTCATCCCCTCATTTCACACTCGCTTCATTTAATTCATTGTCGGCGTTTAACCTTTTCACTGTCCAGTCAGCTGTTCAAGTTAATCTCCTTCAGAGCAATGGTGAGTGGTTTACCCTTTTTTTTCAATTGGGGGGAGAGAGAGAGATGGGGAGGGGGGAGGGGGTGTTGAGGGGGGCGGTGATTATATATATGGGTATTGTTTTCGTCTCTTATTGTTGTTGTTTTTTCTTTTTTTTATTGGTTTATGGGTTGAGGCGGTTTTTGTCTGTGCTCGCGTGTCTGAGGAATGCTATCATGGATTGATTTGAATCTTCATGTTCGGTATTTAGTCTCCTCTCTCTCATTTCTCTCTTTCTCTCACAGCATCTCTCTCTCTCTCTCTCTCTCTCTCTCTCCCTCTCTCTCTGTCTCTCTCTCTCTCTCTCTCTCTCTCTCTCTCTCTCTCTCTCTCTCTCTCTCTCTCTCTCTCTCTCTCTCTCTCTCTCTCTCTCTCTCTCTCTCTCTCTCTCTCTCTCTCTCTCTCTCTCAAACGTGAGTGGGTGCGTCTGTTCAAGTGCATGTGTGTTCACACGTTTAGTAATTCATATACTGTATGCCGACAGAAGATAGAGAAATATGCTGACAAGTTTAATTTGCTAACAAAGGATTTCCTCGCATCTCGCTCGTGCATGAAGGTCAACAGTGAACCTTTTCCCTGCATGATGTGCGTGCGTCATGTATTGTTATACAGTGTTAAAAGTTATATTACATGTACATGTTAATTAGCAGTTAGATTATGATTATTCAGTTGAGTTGATGTTCTATGTTTTCTTCGGAGAAAGAGACATTCATGCATTCGTTTTTTTTTATATTTCTAACTGTTGATTTTTGAATGGTTCATATCATGCTGTTGTGCAGAAATTGATCGAATTTTAGATTCGCAAATGGTTTATTCACTTGTTTTCCATTTCCCTGATATATTCTTAGGTCATGTATTTGAACTTGACTTTTGTTTATAATTATATTGTACCTTACTATAGAAATTCAGCAAAAAGATCTTTGTCTTGTCATCCATAGTGACCGACGAAAATAGATATTTACATATTTCTATGTCTCTTTTTATTCATTTATTTTTTAAGCTGAAATTAACGGACCAATTATTAATAGTCCTATGATACTCGGTAGTTATCATGGAGCATTTGTTTTGAGTCTTGCGTTGTCTGACAGTTATTGGGATGGCATGACTTGCTCCTCAAGTGCTTCCGGCAATATGGCGCACGGTGGACGAGGGGTATTTCGGAGAAGTATTGTTATAAACATCATCATTGGTGTTGTACATTTCAATTGTTGTTATCTTTACACTTGATGATTTTTTCTAACATTGCTTAGCATTAGTTATTATTAACATTGTGAATGTTTATTGTATTACAGTATGATTGAAAATGTGTTTGGCGCTTCGTTTTACACACATGGTTTTGGAAATATTACCGACTATTCCATGCAATAAAGGTTGCTCATCTTCACAATACCCTTGGGCGATATTATAATAAATAAAATGCTTTTCGAATCATAAACAAGACAGTGAAACCGCATGAGGAGAACCATATGGTGTCATCTCAGGTCATGCAGTTATTCCATTTGCTGAAAATAGTTGTGATTGAGGAAGCAACAATAAGCAACAGCTGAAACTTGAGATAAAATCACCAGATTACACACTCGGCCTCGACACAGGCGCCCGTGCACTTCAAAACCCGTGAGTGTCATCACGGATTCAAATTAGGATAAAACCTTACCTTCTGATGGGTGGAGCTTTGGCTGGCAACTAACTATGCAATTCTGTTAATATTCCATCCATACAAGGTCACGTTGGAAGGGTCACCCTGATGGGTACGGGGTCACGTCAATGAGGTCACCTTACCACCACGACACTGAGCCGGATCCTCTCACCTACCCTTACACCCCTCCCCGGAGCGCCGAGGGGGCAACTCCCCCTCACCTACGCCGGGAACGCCCACCGCGAGCCCCGCCAGCCAATCTCGCGTGAGCCTCTCACTACCGGCCAATCAGCAGCGAGTCCGGCCGCAAGCTCCGCCCCCTTGCGCCACCGAAGCGCGTTGGGGAATACTGGAAATTGACGGAGAGAAATGTGTCTCGATGTATCTATGTCTGAGTGAATCAGATGCAAAGGTACAGAAAATATGTGGATGGTTTTTTTAAATTTACATTCACATGGAAGTCAAAGGATATCAAAATTAGGTTGGAGTATTTTCAACACTCCAACAAGATGCCAGTCTCTAATTTTCTTTAGTGCAAAATAGATTAACGTTGATAATGACATTCTGCTGGATATACTGATAGTAGTGATATATAGCAGTATAATAATAACGCGGAAAATACAGAATATCATTAATTGGCGTTTGATGCTACTGCCACAGTACGATTGAAGTAGAAGATTGCCA
>NW_028234422.1:37782802-37784232 GCF_977035675.1 Penaeus japonicus | reverse complement strand
TATGTATTTATATATAATATATATATATATATATATATATTTTGTGCAAAAAAAAACAACTAAATGCAAAACTACATAGATTTATTTTATTTAGATATATGGTGAGTTATATGTGGTGTAGGTAATCATATATGCTTTGATATATATATATATATATATATAATAGATATAATTATTATCTATATATATATTGAAATCCTTATTTATACGAGAATGTTGTAGTAAGTATACGATGCTTTTTTTTTTAATAAGCATTTGCTATTTTGTATTATCTATTGATAAGAACTATTCACACACATACACGTGCACAACCCTCCATACCCACCAGGTTCCCCCCCCCTTTCCAAAAAAAAAAAAAAAATGCAACAAAGACTTACCTCACACACGCAGGATATGCAAGGCTTATCCTTCCCTACTTCAGGAGGAACAGATACTATTTCGCCCTCCTCACAGGTCATGGTCTCTCCTGCAGGAAGGAAAAGAAAACGGGAGGATTAGTTGTGGACAAAGAGAAAACGGGAGGATAAGATGTGAGAAGAAAGAGAAAACGGAAGGATAAGATGTGAGGAGAAAGAGAAAACGGGAGGATAAGATGTGAGAAGAAAGAGAAAACGGAAGGATAAGATGTGAGAAGAAAGAGAAAACGGAAGGATAAGATGTGAGGAGAAAGAGAAAACGGGAGGATAAGATGTGTACAGAATGAGAAAACGGTAGGATAAGATGTGTGGACAAAGAGAAAACGGAAGGATAAGATGTGAGAAGAAAGAGAAAACGGAAGGATTAGTTGTGGAAAGAGAGAGAAAACGGGAGGATAAGATGTGAGGAGAAAGAGAAAACGGGAGGATTAGTTGTGGAAAGAGAGAGAAAACGGGAGGATAAGATGTGAGAAGAAAGAGAAAACGGGAGGATTAGTTGTGGAAAGAGAGAGAAAACGGGAGGATAAGATGTGAGGAGAAAGAGAAAGCGGAGATAGTTTGAAAGAGAGGAAAACGGAGATAAGATTGTAGAAAAGAGAAAAAACGGAGGATTTAAGATGTGAGGAGAAAGAGAAAACGGCAGGATAAGATGTGTGGACAAAGAGAAAACGGAAGGATAAGATGTGAGAAGAAAGAGAAAACGGGAGGATAAGATGTGAGAAGAAAGAGAAAACGGAAGGATAAGATGTGAGAAGAAAGAGAAAACGGAAGGATAAGATGTGAGAAGAAAGAGAAAACGGAAGGATAAGATGTGAGAAGAAAGAGAAAACGGAAGGATAAGATGTGAGAAGAAAGAGAAAACGGCAGGATAAGATGTGAGAAGGAAAGAAAAACGGAAGGATAAGAGGTGAGCAGAAAGAGAAAACGGCATGATAAGATGTGAGAAAGAAAGAAAAAAGGAAAGATAAGGATAGAAGAGATAAGAGAAAACGGGAAGGATAATCTTGTGGGAGA
>NW_028234422.1:37765161-37767661 GCF_977035675.1 Penaeus japonicus | reverse complement strand
TCTTTCCCCTCACTTCTGTTTTTTTTTTTTTCTCTCTCTCTCTCTTTCCAATAGGATTTCCATCTCTGGCTCTTTATTCCGTCTAAGTCTCTCTTCCCCCCCCCTCTGTCTTTCAATTTCTCTTCTTGCCCTTTCCTCTTCTACCCCCACTCTCCCGTCCACTCTCCCTTTCCCTTATTCTCCTCCCCTTCCTCCCCCATCACTTCTTCCAACCACCCTTCTCCCTCCCTCCCTCAGTCCTCTCTCCCTTTTTCTCGTTCTCCCCCCATCCCTCTCCACTTCACTCCTCCTCCTCCTCCCCTACCCTCCCTCTCCTTCCCTCTTCCTCTCCCTCCCTCCCATTCTGCCTGTCTATCCTACCAACCCATAAGATTAATTACAAACAAGAAAAGAAAAGAAAATATCAACTACATAAACGGTAGGCAACGCATTTACCTGCCTAACTGGTCGAATAACCAAGCAGGCAAGAACGACCCATCTACTTCCCTAACAAATGGAGAACTTGGAACAATCGAGCAGGTAAGAAGAACCTTTTCCATTCAGCAGGAACAATCTAACTATTCCCCTAATACATTGAACAGATCGCACAACCGAACAGATATGAATGACATAACCATCCCTCTAACAGATGGAACAAGTACGGACTATATGACTATTCCCCTAGAAGATGTAACAATGGAGCAGGTACGAACAACTCGTCTACCGCCCTAAGTAATGGAACAACCTGACTATTCCCCTAATGGATGTAACGACTGGAACAGCCGAACAATCCATCTATGTCCCTAACAGATAGAAAAGCTACAACAACCTATCTACGCACCACAACGAGGTAGTTAGATCCATTTAACCGCTCCCCTATTACATGGAACAGCTGAATCTGCCTAACAACTCTAACAGCTGGAACAGCCTAACAACCCTAACAGATGGTACAGCTGGAACAACCTAATAAATCTAACGGATGGAACAGTTGGAACCTAACAACTCTAACAGATGGAACAGGTGGAACAACCTAACAACTCCTCTGACAAACGATACAGCTGGAACCTAATAAATCTAACGGATGGAACAGTTGGAACCTAACAACTCTAACAGATGGAACAGGTGGAACAACCTAACAACTCTAACAGATGGAACAGGTGGAACAACCTAACAACTCCTCTAACAAACGATACAGCTGGAACAACCTAACAACTCTAACAAATGGTACAGGTGCAACAACCTATCAACTCCTCAAATAAACGGTACAGGTGGAACAACCTAACAATCCTCTAACAGCTGGAACAATCTAACAAGTCCTCTAACAGATGGAACAGCTGGAACAACCGAGTGAGCGAGCGAGCGAGCGAGCGTTGGAACAGGGCGAAGACGCGACAATCTGGAACAGCGGAAGAGTGCCAAGCGACGTGTGCCTTGTCTGGACTATCGATTAGACACTTGGCTGGCTTCTTGAGACAAGGTCGGTGTGTGCGTGTGTGTGTGTCTGTGCGGGGTGGGAGGTAGGGAGGGAGAGTGGGGTGTTTGGTTTGTGGGTATGTGTGTACGTTTGTGCTTTTCATTTTCTGTGCTAACGCCCTTCCCTCTCTTTCTCAAATTCGTCTCTTTCGCTTTAATTAACGGTCTCCTTCTCTTTTCGTTTACTCCTCTTTCCTCTCTTTCCTCTCCCCCCCTCTCTCTCTTTCTCTTTGCCTTTCCCTTTCTCTCTCTCTCTCTCTCTCTCTCTCTCTCTCTCTCTCTCTCTCTCTCTCTCTCTCTCTCTCTCTCTCTCTCTCTCTCTCTCTCTCTCTCTCTCTCAACGCTATCATGATTTTTAAACAATACTTGTTTAATCATGTCGATTATAATCATCATTCCTGTTACCGCTGGTATTATTGTTACTATCATTATTGAACTGCTATGATGATATAGACATTCCAGTTTTCGTAATTATATGATTATTGTTTTTATCGCCATTGTTGTTATCATTCACACATTCATATAAGTTGTTATGCATATCGTCGTTATCATTATCCATATCTTCGTCTTTACTACCATCATTGTTCTTATCATAAGATATTTTAGCATTGTTTTTATTAGATTTTTCATTATCATCATCTTCATTTTTATTATCATTATTATCGTAATTGCCGTTATGATTATTAATACCAATACTATCATTTTTATTACATCTTTTATCATGATTATTTTCTTATTGTTACTATTGTTGCTGTTATTGTTATCATCATTGTTATCACCATTATTACTGTTTGTGTTATCATTATTATCATTTTTATTATCATCATCATTATTATCTTCATCATCATCATCATTATTATCTTCATCATCATCATCATTAATATGACTATCATTGTTATTACTGATGCAGTTGTTATTGTTGCCATTAATATTGATATTGTTCATTGTTATTATTATCATCAGTATTCTCCTCATTACTATCATTATAAACACTTTCATGTTATTATCATTTTCATTAATACTCCCATTACTACTGTCGTGTGTTCCG
>NW_028234422.1:37747661-37752661 GCF_977035675.1 Penaeus japonicus | reverse complement strand
ACAAGGCACATGCAACAAAACACATGGTATCATATATGTCCCTCCATACGCACAAATACCCAATTCTTTTTCTTTGCTTTCTTCTGTACCATGATATACAACACATACATTATTATGAAATATGACATGAAACTGACATGTAGTAAATGAAGCGACTAATGGAAGTTAACTTATAAATATTCAGAAATGTCTTTTAAGCAGCAAGTTGTATTCCCATCCAGCACTGTTAGAAACACTTCCGAGTGACTTTAACAGCGCGTGGCAGCTAACTCTGTACGTAGAGATGCCATACCATTTATTTTACAAACGTTCTATGGAATAGAGATAAAAAGGAAAGAGAAAAGTATATATCAAAGGTACTTTCAAAGTATATCAAACTTTCATGAGCAATCTCTTCAGCAACGTAAACAAAAAGAGTACGGAAAGCATCATGAAAAGAATACGTTTCTTGTCGTGAAAGACTTCTTTCTGTGAGACATTGGCAACACCTTTGAGAGATCATACATGGGAAAAAAAACCTGGACATTTCTTTGGGATATTATTGCCTAAATGACCTTCTAATTCTATTTCAAGTATTCACGCTTGTTTGTTTACCCTTGTGCACTTTGATTTTCTATCGGGAGGTCCGCCATCGGCAGCACAAATTCAGCGCGGACAAGTCACTGTGTTTCCTCGACGGATTCCGATTTGCTTCTCGTAAAACTTCGCTCTTCCTCTTTCTCGCATTTCTCTGATTCTCTCGTTTCTTTCTTCTCCTTTCTCTCTTCCTCATTCTCGTAAAATTCCACTTGCTGAATTCTTCCTATTCCTTTTTCCCTTTTCCGATGTGTTTTTTTTTTTTTTTTCTACGATGCTCCAATTGTGTTGTTTGATTCCTCCCCGTTTCCTTTCTTCGCATTTCCTCTTTCAAATCGTATTGTCCAAACGTTCCAATTGTGTTTTTTCTTATTATAATGACACACCTCAAGAGACAAGCTGATGATCCTCCTTGAATAAATATTTTCTAAAGATTTTAACTTTAATCTACAACCTCTTCCTATGCGCCGACAAGCAAGGCCAAGCGTTTGTCTTTTGTTTTCCTTTTCAAAAACTTTTCTCGCCTTTTTCTTCTTCTCATAGGCCACTCGTCAACATACTCTCAAGACTGATCAAAGATTATTAGGTAAATTGTTTATATATATATATATATATATATATATATGAATATCTTTGGTACTTCATTAATGAAACATTTGTATAAAAAGGGAGTACAACAAAAAAAATGTTCGTTTTTTAACCTGCCCTGAATTTCATAATTTTACCCTTCAAGATCTTGGTCTAAAATCCCCAATATCAAAATGGTTGTTTACGGAGAGACTGACTCGTTAATGAAAAGAAAACCAAATAAAAAAAAAGACTCGTAAAGCTTTGTTGCTCTCTATATAAACGAAGAAAATCAAGCGAGTGAAATCATCCCCAATACAAAAAAAAAATAAAAAATAAAAAAAGGAGGAAAGGAAAAAAATTAAGGTTCCTTTGACTAACGATGGACTCTCTCCCTCGTCTTCCAAAAAGCTCTTCTATACTTCGCCAACTCAGGTAGCTGCTTTCCTGTCTCTACTACCTTTTCCAATGACAAGAACCTTTTTTTTTTTTTTTAGAAAGATCTCTGACTACAAGGATTCTAGGATTCTAGGATTCTACGAGTAATTGGTTCCAAAGTGTCATTACACAAAAGTAGGCTTGCTTGTTTCATCACTGTTAACCAATGAACAACCTATGAACAACAATATTCAGTGAACGTGAACAACCCTTGTTACCAGGCAATATATATATATTTTTTTAATTTTTACTTTTGGCAAGTCAGCTGAGAATATCATATACGAAAACTAACTATTGCTGCATATCTAAACATAATATACGTGTTATTTTCAAAGACCTGGTTGTCTGTTTCGTATATCATCCATTTGGTTGATCAACCACCGTCCTTCGAGATAAATAAATACCATGCATTCACCTTGGCAGTGACACTTCCGTAACATGCAAACCCAGCGACAGTCCCGCTCTGTTGATCTCGATGACTTGTTTACACATTCGAAGACGTTTCTGATTCACAAATCCCGAGAACGCGACGAAACGACTCTAGCTTTGCACTGCATTTCTCTTCCCTGTATTGTATTGTACCACCTAATATTACTCGCATAAGATTTAGGATATACGTAATAAAAGAACGTCAGTTAATGTTGTCTTTGTTCGTACTGTAGGTAAAGACAATACCAGAAGTATTCGGAACACTCTTATGCCACGAGTGTAAGAGCGCTTAAACCTAGCAGTGATAGTGGTACAGAAATGATCATGGCCGATTACTGAGAGTGCCGCCAGCGCCTGTCGTGAACAGAGAGACAGACATACTAACACTTATCCATCAAACACAAAACTAAGAATAATTGAGATCGTCGTTCATCACCAGTGCTTTCCTGGGTCTTCCTGTCCCTCTGTTCCTTCCCTCTGGCGACCACTGTAATGTTCCGGTTACCTTCCGTCCTTCAGGTTATAATTATTTTTAATATAGAGATTTTTGTCACGGTTTCTTTGTTTCTTAACACTGGCATTTCGTTCAAGGGCGCTCCTAAACACTACAGCTGAGCTCGGGAGCCAATATCATACGAGTTCATGTTGCGTCATGATCACCAGCAGCTGCGAACCGACCACCGCCAACATCACCGCTCGCCGGGGCAGGTCTGGCTCCCGAGCCGCCGAGCACAGGGCCTCGCCGCCGCCAGCGCCGCCGGCAGAGGAGGCTTCGGCGCCCCAGCAGCTGACCAGGATGGGGAGGCCTGACATCCCCGCGGCGCCGTCCTCAGCCAGGCCCCGTGCGTTCCCTCAGCGGTTCCTGTGGCGCTTCTTCCCTCTCTTGGGGCACTCCGTGGCAGGGATGCAGGCGCCCCGGTGAAGCACGGACGGCGGCGGGCAGTAGCAGCCGGGGCGGCACTTGCGCATGTAGCAGTTGGGGTTCGGAGTCGGGTTCTTGCAGGTGGCCCGGCACGGGGGCGCGCACTTCAAGTACTCGGCTCCGCGGGGACACTCCAGGCCTGGCGGACAGAGACAAGGCGTCAAGCGGGAGGGGCAAAGGAAGAAGAAATGCGGGGAGTTATTACTGAGGTATTCTATTCTGAATTACATCACATGCATCGGAACCTAAAAGAGTGAAAGAAAGAAAGAAAGAAAAAAAAGAAAGAGTGAGAGAGAGGTCCACACGTAGAAAAAAGAAAAAAGAAAGAGACGAAGATGCAGCAGGAGTCACCACACCTCCACCTGCGAAGACTCACCTCCACACTTGCTCTGGGACTGCCAGTTGCGCACGGGAGTCCCGAGGTGTTCACACACGCGCGCGTACGCCTGAAGGGTGTCGCACTCGCACCTTCGGGAGGGCTTACACTCGCACATGTCCAGGATGCAAGATCTGTGAGGGGAGATACGAAGTTCGGAAATCAGAGGGGATGTTTCGGCAGACAGCAGGAATCTGTGTCATGGCATGAGTCAAAGCAGACAGAGAATCGTATGATCCTGTGTTTAAGATGGTTTTGATAATCTTACTATAGTGATTATCAACATTATGATGCTAATGATTAAGATAGAACAGTAATGGTAATGGCAATGATGCAAATAGCAATTTCATAGCAAGAATAACGCCTCCCCAGACCCCAAATCCCAAGCGAGACGCGAAGCCTTACTCGTAGAACTTGTCGACGGGGCTGGCGGCGTGGCACGGCTGGAAGGTGGTCGAGTTGAGGATGCTGCACTGGCTGAGGGCCTTGCTGCGCGCCACGGGGCACGTGAGGCGCTGCGGCCTCGTCGACCCCAGGCTCATGGCCTCGTTCCTCTTGGCCTGCGCGTTCTTCTGCTCCCGCATCCTTCGCGAGCAGAGCCTGGCCCTGCCCGTGGCCCACGACATGGCCATGAGGCCCGCCGTGGCCACCGGCCGACCGTCCTTCGTGGTGAGGTCGTCGGTGGCGTTGCCGTTGAAGTTGCCGCAGAGGCCGCACGTGTGGCCGCGCATCGAGACCGGGACCTCCACCTCCACGTAGCTGCCGCCGTCCCACAGCACGCGGATGCCTGCGGGGACAAGCTGCGGTTAGGGCGCCCAGGGGGAGGCTGCACGCACACATACACTGCATGTGTCTGTATGTGCGTGTATGTATGTGTGTGTATATATATGTATATATATATAATATATATATATATATATATATATATATATATATATATATATATATATTGAGATAGATATAGACATGGACATATATATATATATATATATATATATATATATATATATATATATATATATATATATACATATAAACATATATAAACATATATACATATATAAACATATACACACACACACACACACATATATATATATATATATATATATATATATATATATATATATATACATGTATATGTATATGTATATATATATATATATATATATACACATATATGTGCGTGTGCGTGCGTGTGTGTGTGTGTGTGTGTGTGTGTGTGTGTGTGTGTGTGTGTGTGTGTGTGTGTGTGTGTGTGTGTGTGTGTGTGTGTATGAGTGTGTATGAGTGTGTGTGTGTGTGTGTGAGTGTGTGTAATACATAGATTGTATACCCATACAACGAGAGAGAAATGCTCGGCCGTTGCGCTCGCCGCCCACACGCGACGCCCGCCCTCCTCCTTACCTTTCGGCGTGACGATGGAGACGGCCTGGCCCTCGAGGGTGAGCGTGAGGACGCCGGGCTCCGTGAAGGGCGGCTTCACCTTCTGCCCGTTGATCTTGATGCGGAGGTTTTGTCCCAAGGTCACCTGGGGGGAAGCGATACGTGAAAGCCATGTCCACAGTATGGTGAATGTTAAGCCCGCGTACATACATAGAGGCACACTGATACACACACTTACACACGCACGCACACACACACACACAAACACAAAAACACACACGCTCAGACAAAAACACACACACACAC
>NW_028234422.1:37732661-37737661 GCF_977035675.1 Penaeus japonicus | reverse complement strand
TCTCTCTCTCTCTCTCTCTCTCTCAACCTCCCTCTCTCTCTCTCTCCTCTCTCCCTCTCTCCCTCCCTCCCTCCCTCCCTCCCTCCCTCCCTCCCTCCCTCTCTCTCTTCTCTCTCTTCTCTCTCTTCTCTCTTTCTTCTCTTTGTCTCTCGATTAGTATATATATATATATATATATATATATATATATATATATATATATATATATATATATTCCTCTATCTTCCCCCTCCTCTCTATATATATTTCTATTTATCTATGTATATCTATATCTATATCTATATCCATATCCATATCTATATCTCTATCTCTATCTCTCTATCTCTCTCAATCTATCTTCTACCCCTCTTTCTCATCCTTCCTTCCCCCCCCCCCCCCCCACTCTCTCTCCTGATAAAACCTGTTTAAGGTACAGTTAGATTGCAATGTATAATTCACTCGTTAATTCCAGACTGCTAGTTAAGAAGCTCAAGTACTATTATAGCCAATTGTTTTTGTTTTGTTGTTTGCTCTCTTAATGTATTAGGTCGCGTCTATCACATTTTTTTCTCTCTCTTGTAAGATTAATTGTATAATATGATCTTAAATTATATCATAATCATATTGATATCATTGACGAAACCTTATTATCTGTAACACTAGTACGGTGAATGTTAATTATAATATAAGTATAATACTTATGGTATTACAGGAGGATAATCATGTAAAAAAAAGTATCCCAGTGTTATAATTATAATCATATCACAGTATAATTTAATTTCGTAACTAATATAACCATAATTTCCATCGTTAGTATTATGAATATCATTATCATTACCATTACTATCAGTGGCTATCATCATTCTAGTAGTTTTCATATACAGAATTTTTTTTTATTTATTTCATTATCATAACCATTGTTTTATATTCACCAAACAACAAAATAATAAATGAATACACGTACACAAAAGTTACAATGATAATCCTAATAATGATAATGACAATAATAATGATTATGACGACAACATCAATAACATCAACAATGATAACAGTAATAATTATTATTCTTATCAATATCATTCCTACTGACAGTATCATTATTATCATCTTTATCATTATCATTGTAACAATGATGATAACAATAATAATAACAATAATGTTTGAGAATAATGATCAATGCTGATAATATCTAACAGCAATAATAGTAAGGAATGATACATATATATGTGTGTGTATATATGTATATATATATTCATATATATATATGTGTGTGTGAGTGTGTGTGTGTGTGTGTGTGTGTGCGCGTGCGTGTGCGTGTGCGTGTGCGTGTGCGTGTGCGTGTGTGTTGTGTGTATCAGATATACAATATCTGAAAACTATAACCATCTCCTCTCAGCTGCATCCTCGTTGCCTCTCGACCTTACCTTCGCACCGCTGGCAGCATCCCGAGGCAGCTGGAGGGAGAGGCGAGTAGCAGGGCACATGGCAGTGCTTCTGGGAGGTCGTCAGCACCCCGGACTGACACTCGTAATGCTGACACTCGTCTGACCACCGCGAGCCGTGCTTGTAGCTTATCCCCTCGTGCACGCAGCCTGTGAAGAGGGGAGGTTAGAGGGGAAGCTGTCAGTGTTGTTTTAAGGGGAGAGGGGAAGGGGGGATAAGAGGGAGGGAGGGGAAGGGGGGATAAGAGGGAGGGAGGGGAAGGGGAGAAGAAGGAGGGAGGGGGAAGGGGAGAAGAAGGAGGGAGGGGGAAGGGGATAAGAGGGAGGGAGGGGAAGGGGAGAAGAAGGAGGGAGGGGGAAGGGGAGAAGAGAAGGGAAAAGGAAGAACAGAAGAGTGAAGGGGAGGGGAAAGAAGGGGAAAGGGGAGGGGAGAGGAGAGAGAGGAAGGGAAGGACAAGACAAAGAAAAGAGAGTCGGTGGAGGGGTGAAGAGGGAGGATAAAGTGAGGGAGGAGAAGGAGAGAAGAGGGAGAGAAAGGGGAATGAAAATAAAGGAGAAAGGGAATGGGAGAAAGAGAGTAATAGCGACAAGGAAAGAGGACGAACAGAGGGAGAAAGGGTGGACAAGGGGGGGGGGGATGAGTGACAGAGTGAAGATGGAGAGAGGAGGAGAGTAGAGGAGACAGAGAGAGAGTGGAGGAGACAGAGAGAGAGTGGAGGAGATGGAGAGAAAGTGAAGGAGATGGAGAGAAAGTGAAGGAGATGGAGAGAGGAGTGTGAGTGCAGGAGAGATGAAGGGTGAAGTGTATATATATATATATATATATATATATATATATATATATATATATATATATATATATAGAGAGAGAGAGAGAGAGAGAGAGAGAGAGAGAGAGAGAGAGAGAGAGAGAGAGAGAGAGAGAGGTAGATAGATATAGATATAGATAGATAGATAGATAGATAGATGGAGGGAAGGAGGGAGGTAATCATACAGAAAATGAGACAGACACACAAGCATGCAGATGAACAGGTACAGTAAAGAGAAACACACTTAAAATAAACCAGTCGATAAATAAATATCCAACATATAGAACATCTTAAGCAAAAAATTGACATTAACTTCAAAATACAAAGAGAAAAACCACACGATGCATCCCTGGCAGTCCTCTATCATATAAAAATTGTATAATTAGAAAATGTTAATGACTTACGATTATGCAACTATGCAACTGTTTCATTATTATGATCGAGCGGAGAATGAGTAGGAAATAAAGTCTATAAATTATGCAGAGGAAAGAGTTCTCAAGTACTTTCGTTCCGAGAAGGATCAAAGAAAAGGGGGAAGAGAACTGACGGAGCTCGAACAAGAGGGTTCAGAGGGATTTTAATAAATAAAAAAAAATATATATATACATATATATATAAGTACATATACATATATCTATCTATCTATCTATATATATATATGTATATACATATGTGTGTGTGTGTGTGTGTGTTTGTGTGTGTGTGTGTGTGTGTGTGTGTGTGTGTGTGTGTGTGTGTGTGTGTGTGTGTGTGTGTGTGTGTGTGTGTATGTGTGTGTGTTTGCATGTGTGTGTGAGTATACGTATGCGTTTGCGTATGTGTAAGCGTATGCGTATGCATATGTGTATTTGTATGCGCATGTGTATGCGTATGCATATGCGTATTCCTATGCATATGTATATGTGTGAGTGTTAGCTTATGTGTGTATGTGGTCTTTGTAGTCTAACTCTGTTGTTTTCCCCTTTCTTTCCTGCAACGTAGAATCATCCATTAACCTTCACTGAAATCATTCATTGTGAAATAGGAAATGAAAATAAGAAGACCATCTCGCAACCTCAGACGGTTCTCGAGGCTCTTCAGGCATCTTAAGAAATGAGGGACGAGTGCCTTATTCCAGGGAAGATGAAACGCGGCCGGGCCTGCACAGAAAACGGACATGGAATGGAGATGGGGGGGGGGGGGTCGCCGTGGCATGCCAGGGGAAGGAATA
The DNA here is from genome assembly GCF_977035675.1 of Penaeus japonicus. NCBI lineage: Eukaryota > Metazoa > Arthropoda > Malacostraca > Decapoda > Penaeidae > Penaeus > Penaeus japonicus. The sequence goes on along the minus strand of NW_028234422.1, from coordinate 37,734,221 downwards.
AAGGAATAGACAGTTGGAAAATTGTAAATGTTTAAATAGATTCCTGGACATACACATGTTCGAATCAAGCAGTGGATGCCTGAATCAATCAAGAAATGCATGAATCACTCCATGAATACTTGAATCACTCCAGTTAATGCCAGAATCAATAAACTAATGCCAGAAGAAATCAAAAGAGGATGAAAAAAAAAAATGCCCTGAATTAATTCATAACTCGACCAAGAAACTACTGAATAGACAGATGAATAAATAAATGAATAAAGGAATGAATAACTAAAACAAAGACCCAAACAAACAACCAAGAAGTACGGTTCAATTAATATCAAGAATATAATAGTCATCCTACAAAACATAAACAAACCTCACCTTTGCACTCCCCGGCAACACAGCTGACTATATAAATAAATTACCGAACAAGCAACGAATGTAATTATTAATAACATTTTTTTTCTCTATCTTTAATCCTACAACAGTTAGTCTGACGTCGTGCAACTCACCTTTGCATTCTTGGCAACACTCGGTGCTTAGTGTCATGAGTCGCCAGTAGCATCCTTCCATGCTGGGACATCGCTTCTTGTAGCACACCACGATCTTGTTCTGCAACGAATGCAACGAGACTTAGGGGGGGTGTTGGGGGGGGGGTGTTCATGGAGGGGGATAGAAGTGGAGGGGGATATTGATGTTTTTTTACGTCTCTTTGTATGTGTATGTATGTATTTGTGTGCGATTTTACGTGTAAAATCACGCGCGCGTGTGTGTGTGTGTGTGTGTGTGTGTGTGTGTGTGTGTGTGTGTGTTGTGTAAACACATATCTCTCCTTATATCTATTTGAATATGTATATTCATGCATATATATATGTGTGTGTACATATACATATAAATATATATATATATATATATATATATATATATATATATATATTTATTTATTTATACCTCTATATTTATCTATCTATCTATCTATCTATATATATACATATATATACACATGTGTCTTTATGTATATGAATATATATATACATACTTATATATATGTATATGTATACATACAAATATATATAATATATATATATATATAATATACATACTGAATACATAAATGTGTATATATATATATATATATATAGTAATATATCATACAAATACATAAAATATATATATATATATATATATATATATATATATATATATATATATATATATATATATATACATACATGAGTACATAAATGTATGCATATTCATACATATGTATATATACATATGCATATACATACACAGAAATGTATATCAACCCTTAGGATTACACATATAGACCAAGGTGACACCGCTGTCTGGACACGTTCCATTCCACCTCCTTTGGCTTCTCCCCTCTGAAGCCTCTGGAAAAGCCGAAAGGTGGAGTGCAAAGAGCGCAGACTCTTGTGGCCGTCACGCCTCGACCCCGAAATACGTTCAGGAAAAGCAGTCAAAAGGACTCGGCGTGTATATATAGTCGAGGGGAACCCGTTTTCCTCTTGAGCAGTCTCTCTCTCCACCCTTCTGCAACTTGCAACGCCT
>NW_028234422.1:37725161-37727661 GCF_977035675.1 Penaeus japonicus | reverse complement strand
GTATGTATGTATTCACATATATATATATATATATATATATATATATATATATATATATATATATACATATATATATAAATATAGATATATACATATATAAATATATATATGAATATATACACATACACACATACACACACACACACACACACACACACACACACACACACACACACACACACACACATATATATATATATATATATATATATATATATATATATATATACATATACATATACATATAGCTATACAAACCCCCACACACATCCACATCCTCCATAGCCGAAAAGCCCGCCAACGGAAACGCTCATTGCCTCATCGCCGAGTCCTCGAAGCGGCCGTTAGTGGAGAAGCGTCTGTTGCGGTTGGAGTAATTTGTAAAGAAGACGTCCGTGTTCTATTTCGCTCTCCCGCTCGCCGGACCTTCGAGGAACTGGCTCGAGAAAGGCGCTTCTTTTGGGGGGGAGAAGGAATCGAGGGAGGGAGCTCACGAAGAAAGGAGGCGCTTGTAGGACGTCGAGGAGGAGGTGGGCTGGGTGGGTCCTGCTCGGAGTTCTGTTTTTGTTTGGTTTTCTATCCTATTGTGTGTGTGTGTTTTTTTTTTTTTTTTGTGTGTGTGATTTTCTATTTTTGTTTGTTTTGTTTGGATTGGTCATTGGTAGCTGTTGTATGGGTGTTATTGTCAGTGCTGTTGTTTTGTTATTATCTTTTTCATTATCATCATTATTTTCATTAGTGTTATCATTATCATTGTTATCATTATCATTATCATTGTTATCATTATTACCATTATCATTATGACTATCATCATCATTAATGCCATTATCATTACGACTATTATCATCATTATTATCCTTATGAGTGATCATTATCATTATCATCATTATCTTCACTACCATTGTTTAAAGATTCCATGAACAATAAAATGATACTGGATTTTTTATATCTTTTTGGAATAGAAAATTTGATAGACAGATAAATAACAAATATATGAAAAGAAAAAAAAAAAAACTTTCCTTTAGCATTTCTCTTAGCTTACCCCCCCCCCTCACCCCACCCCCAACCCTGCTTACCCCCTTTCTAGTCAAAAAGACTCCAAGCTCAAAGTCCTTCGTCTTTCCCCTGAAACCCTTTGGTCTCCCCTGATGTAGTCGTGCCTCGTATTCCTGATCCAAAGTGCCTTCGGGGTCGTACCTTCGTTGCAAACCCCTTGGCAACACTCTGAGTCGTCTCTTCCGTCTCCCTTTCGTCGTGGGCGAGTCGAGTCCTTCCCTTTGAACGCTGCTCTACAGGTCGTCCTATCTACCGCAGGTGGTACCGGCCTCCTTCATAGCAGGAATTAAGTCGTACTTCTCCTCCTCAGGTCGTACCATTGTCCCCATGAACAGGTCTCAAGTCGTACCTTTGTCCCCCTGAACAGGTCTCAAGTCGTACCATTGTCCCCTTAAACAGGTCTCAAGTCGTACCTTTGTCCCCCTGAACAAGTCTCAAGTCGTACCATTGTCCCCTTAAACAGGTCTCAAGTCGTACCATTGTCCCCTTAAACAGGTCTCAAGTCGTACCTTTGTCCCCTTAAACAGGTCTCAAGTCGTACTATTGTCCCCCTGAACAGGTCTCAAGTCGTACCTTTGTCCTTCTTACCATGACTCAGGTCGTACCTCTCCTCCTCCTCCTCAGTTCGCCCCTCTCTCTCCCCCTCCTCCTCCTCGAAGCCTCTCACCTCCTCTCTTTCCTTTCCTCCTCCTCCTCCTCCTCTCTCCTCACCCTATTTCCTATTCCTATTCTCAGTTCGCCCCTCTCTCTCCCCCTCCTCCTCCTCCTCCTCCTCAGTTCGCCCTTCTCTCTCCCCTTCCTCCTCCTCCTCCTCCTCCTCCTCCTCCTCAGTTCGCCCCTCTCTCTCCCCCTCAGCACGACTCGACGACCCTTCAAACCACCACTTGCAGTCCACCTCCATCTCAAGGGCCGATACACACGCAATTTGTGAATGCCTCGCCCCGTTGCTCTTCCCTCTCCCCTTCACTCTCTCTTTCTCTCTTTCTCTCTTTCTCTCTTCCTCTTTCTCCTCCTCGCTCTCGTCTCTCGCGTTCTTTCTTTTTGTCTTTCTTTTTTTTCTGGGTTTGTTTATCTTTTTTTTTCTAATCTTCCTTGTTTTTTTTTTTTCTTTCTCTTCTGGTATTCGTGCGAGTGTGTGTGTGTGTGTGAGTGGAGGGGGGAGGGGGGGGGAGCTTGTAATTATGGAGTAATGGATGTTGGTTATCTGTCGATTTTTTTTTTCCTCTTTCTTTTTTTTCTTTTTTTTTTTTTTCTCTCTCTCTCTCTCTCTCTCTCTCTCTCTCTCTCTCTCTCTCTCTCTCTCTCTCTCTCTCTCTGTCTCTGTCTCTCCGGTTGGGGGTGGGGGGGAGGGGGGGGGTGGGGTCTCTGTCTCGGGTCTCTGTCTCTGTCTCTGTCTCTGTCTCTGTCTCTGTCTCTCTGTCTCTCTGTCTGTCTATCTATCTAA
>NW_028234422.1:37717193-37719693 GCF_977035675.1 Penaeus japonicus | reverse complement strand
GAGGGAGGGAGGAAGGGAGGGAGGAAAAGAGAGGGAGGGAGGGAGGGTGAAGGAGGAAAAGGGGGAGGGAAATGGAGGGAGAAGGACTGGAGGAAGGGAGGAAAGGTTGAAAGAGAGAGAGAGAGAAAGAAAGAAAGAGAAAATGATGCGCACGCTGCACTGCTTTTATTTTGTTTGTTGTGATTCTCCTCCGGCGAGTGCGTTGCCTCCAAAAAAATCGCGGTCTAGGATTACCTCGCACCAGGATTCCCGGATGTGGCGCGAGCTCTTGCAAACAAAGTCGAAGTCAAAGCCACGTGAGAGAAGACGGACGAACAAGACTAAAAAAACAAGTGAAGAAAGTTTGATACAAAAATCGTATCACATCTGAACTCTATTAAATAAAGGTATGATGGTGTTTGATTATACTAAAGCTAGAAGGAAATGGATATATATGGATATGCAAATGAGCGTCTGGGGTATATATGATAATTCACAACCTCACAGAGACATAACCGATACATATTCAACGCCTGTGTCCGAATATATACACGTGGATTTGCCACTGACTTCAGAGCGAATAGATACCTTCGGTGTTCGGAACGTAAAGGAAAATGTTCGGAAATTGATTTTAAAAAACATGAATAATATATATCATGTATATATTTAGGAATCTACATCACATGAATTTATGATCAAACAAACCTCGAGACACTAGTTAATGTTTATTCGTCTTCTATAGATGAACGAATTGTGTTTAACCGTTTTATTCATCATGTTTCTCTGTGAATCAATCGTTCTCTCTCTCTCTCTCTCTCTTTCTCTCTCTCTTTCTCTCTCTCTCTTTCTTTCTTTCTCTCTCTCTCTTTCTCTCTCTCTCTCTCTTTCTCTTTCTCTTTCTCTTTCTCTTTCTCTCTCTCTCTCTCTCTCTCTCTCTCTCTCTCTTTCTCTCTCTCTCTGTTGTTTGCGCATTTCTGATGTCATCTTAATTATGAATAAAATGTGTCAGTCGAGCAGTCTGTCCCTTCCTTTTCCTCACTTTCTCTCACTTCCCGGTTTCTCCTTTCCTGCTTCTTCCATTGCCTCTTTCTTTTTCTTTTTCGTGTGCCTTTTCCATTTGATTTTATCAATTGAAATAGTTTCCCCTTTTTGGTTTTGATGCATCTTTTAAAAATGTCCTTAATACATTACAAAATAATTTTCGAAACCCGTATAAAAATATAAGAAAGGTTTCAGAAAGGATTTATCTGCTTAAATAGACTTTGTACTGAAATATTTCAATATATATATATTTACACATATATATATATATATATATATATATATTTACACATATATATATATATATATATTGTAGCGGAATGCTTAGTTTTAATATGAAAAGGTAATGTATTTAGATTATAAGTCGAGAATTCCAATACTAAATTTTGAAATAAAATACATATTGTATTTTAAAAACACATAAACAAACATGCTATTCAAATACGACATTCCAAATATATGCATAAGAGAATGATTGTATCTATCTATACATTTATCATACAAGTGAACAGTGAAAATACAATTATCCTATAAATTGGCAATGCCATTATCGTAGTAATTATCCAACATTATATGTAATGGCATGATACATTAATTACAAAACTCCCGATAAACAAAATAGATAAAATCACCCAGAGGCATCAAGATTAAAAACACATCCCAGACGGTACACCTTCTACACGTACAGTACACCTTCTAGTTACGGTACACCTTCTACACTTACAGTACACCCTCTACTTACAGTACACCCTCTACTTACAGTACACCTTCCACACTGCACTACACTATCAACTTTGATAGGATAAGAAACCCACCTATGGTAACAGTGTAGGGTATGGATGATAGATACACCCTGGGTATTGGGTATTTCCGTAGAGAAGGGGTGGAGGGGGAGGTGAGTGGGAGTGTGTACGGTGGTAGGGGTGGGGGGAGGGGGAGGGGGAGGGTGTTTGGGGTCAGTATCTAGGGGTGAGGGTGAGAGGGTGGGGGGGTTGGGGCCGGAGGAAGAGGAGGAAGTATAGGGCTGTATGGGAGTGTGTATGGAGGTCTACGGGAGGGGGAGGGGGGGGTTAATGAGTTAGTGGGAGGGGTGGGGATGGGGGGCGGGGGGTCTACCGAATCTGGATACCTTGCGTCGATGCGATAAAACGGAGTGAAGCCTCCTTGGCATAGATACGAGGGACCCTCACACGTGATCGATTCCATGCATAGATCAAGTGCTGAGATGAGAAATCTTCCTCCTTCTCTCTCCTCATGCCCCGTTAATAAGGGCATTTAGGAGTTTATCCAATGATGCAACAAAGCGGAGTGGCGTGTCTTTCGTAAGCATTTTTTTTTTTCTTTAATGATGCGATTAAACGGACCATTGTCTCACGGGCCAGGATGGAATACCCGATAAAGCGGACTATTATGTCATGGTGTATTAAGGATTCACTAGATAGCGTGGTGCCTCTGCCGCTGTCTTCTTCTTCTTCTTGTT
>NW_028234422.1:37682193-37684693 GCF_977035675.1 Penaeus japonicus | reverse complement strand
GTGGTGTTTACCATATTCATCATTGGTTATCATTATGGTTACTATGACTGTTCGTGTTGGTGGTATTATGATGATCATCAGCATTGTTGTTATTATTGTGGTCTTCATTACTGCCGTTACCATTACTCTCATTATTGTCATTGCTGTTGCTATTGTTATCATTGTTATTATGATGATTCTCATTACTGTCAATACGGTTATCATCAACATTACTATTATTTCCACTTTTGTCATTATCATTTTCATTACTATTATCATTATGGTAATGATACAATTGTGCAAGCGCTTAACATTAATACTAACGTCGCTTCACATCACCCTAACCTTATATAGATTAGTATTAAGTCTTTTGATATTAGCATCACCTGTGTTGTGATTATCATTATCCTCATCATTATAACTTAATCATCATTACCATTATAGACAGCATTGCAATGATAGCAAGCATTACAGTTATAAATGACAGTTTCATCAGATTTTGTTTTTCTGTCGATTTTATTATCAATTCTATGGGTATAATGTTGTTTTTCTTTTATAAACTTATTTTTTCGAGACGAAGATGCGCATGACAAGTTGGTGATGATTGATGACAGGTTGACAGGCTGGTGATAATAGATTGATGATTAACAGGTTCTTTTTGGTGATGACTTGAAATGCAACGATGTTATTCGGGCGTATTGCGTTTAGCCACTCATCATCAACCTGTCAAGTGCATTGCAATGGTTATCATCCTCTCCATCATTATTATCTCAGTCATTATTAATATACCATTACCGATAATAGTCTTGCGATAATGATCATCTCCGTCATCCCCATAATCATCTTTGCAATCAATATCATATGTATCAATATCATTTTGACTATCGTTCATGCAATCATCAATAGCATTCTTATAATAATTATCCTCATCCTAATAATCACCTTTGCAATCAATACCATCATCAATATCATTCTTGCGATCAGTAATACCATCATCAATAATTTTGCAATCATTATCGTTATTATTATCATTCTTGCAATCATCACCCTAATCATTGCCATCCCAGCAATCGTTATCACCATCGTCGTCATCAATATTCAACATCTTTATCAACATTTCTCTCTCTTAATCTAGGTTAAATTGCAGTGTTCTCTCCCCGCCTCCCGCCTCCCGCCGCCTCTCCATCAGGTGTGAACGCGAAGGCCACAGCGCCTCGAGAATGATAAAAATGTCTAAAAGATGGCGCTGAAAGGTGAATTTGGCGGGGACTACGTGCTCAAAGAAAATTGGGATTCTTCAGCGGGGCTAAACGCGTTCATGATTCAATTACGAACGTATATGTGTTTTGTTTTTTTATATGTGAGACGCTTTGTAAATCTCGAGGTTTATGGGTCTAAAGGTTGTGAGAGCTGAATAAAGATTGATAAAAGTGGGTGGAGTTATCACTTTAATATTGTGAAGGTGATTGCGTCATGTTGATTAACCTCTCGTTCTTTTTTTTCTTCCTATTTATTTATTTCCGCTTAATAACTTCGTTTAGTTATTTATGTAAGGTTAAATCAAATAATAATGGATGGAGATCCTGAAAGAATTTCTTCCGCGTTTGAAAGAAACAAAAACGATTACCTTCAAAGTCAATAAAGTCTAGGGTAACAACACGCCAAATTCTATATACAAAAACCCATCCAATTTCGACCCAAAAGCGAATCTGATACTAACCTTTCGACCTCAAACCCAACACAATAGATCAACCACCGACTAATTCTCTCACCGAACGCAGAGAAAATAAAAGAGGATCGCAAAATACCAAACACACACCCTGACAAACTAACAAAAAAGCGTTTAACAGAATCAATTAAAGAATCACTTTCTGGGATTAAAGACACAGTGGAATTAGACCAGTTAATGAGAACGAACGCAAAAAACAGAGGCCTTTGAACTCGCCATGTTTTGAAGGAGGACATTTGGTTTAATTACAGCAAGAAGCATTAATTAGATCATAAGCAGGATTTATATTAGGGATTAAGGAACCTGAAGCTGTGTTTGTTATCATCGTCATTATGCAAATCGGGTGTTGACAGGTGGCGTAGTAATTATTGAACATATTCAGAAAAAGGTCAACAAGGAACGTGATATTAAATGACAATGAAGAGTTTTATATGTGTATATGTGTAGGCATCCATACATGTGTAAATAGATTGAGAGGTAGAGAGAGAGAGAGAGAGAGAGAGAGAGAGAAAGAGATAGGAAGAGAGAGAGAGAGCAAGAGATAGAGAGAAAGATAAAGAGAGGGAGAGAGAGAGAGAGTAAGAGATAGGAAGAGAGAGAGAGAGAGAGAGAGAGAGAGAGAGCAAGAGATAGAGAGAGAGAGAGAGAGAGGGAGAGAGAGAGAACGTAAGAGATAGGAAGAGAGAGAGAGAGCAAGAGATAGAGAGAAAGATAAAGAGAGGGAGAGAGAGAGAGAGAGAGTAAGAGATAGGAAGAGAGAGAGAGAAAGAGAGAGCAAGAGATAGAGAGATA
>NW_028234422.1:37667193-37669693 GCF_977035675.1 Penaeus japonicus | reverse complement strand
TGTACACCCCTAAGGTGGGAACACACACACACACAAACACCACGGGAGAGGGGTGGTGGGGGGCACAACACACACTACACACACACACACAGGGGGGGGGGGGTGGGGGGGGGGGGGGGGGGGGGGGGGACGGGGGTACACACACAAAAGTTTACCGTATTCCAGCCTAAAGAGGAAAGTAGTTTTTTATTCATAGTGAAGATTTTGCACAAAGCCCCTTAACACACACACACACACACGCCCACACACATAAACACACCACACAAACACGTATATACATGAATAGATAAAAAAGATGAATAGATAGATGGAAATATGCGTTTACTTTTATACTGACATACTCTGTCATAATCATGAGAGAAAACGGGCGAGATTTTTTCCCCCTTTTACGTTTCAATCGACTCCAAGTTACAATGGAGCCAAATGATAGTTCTGAAATTGCTTCTCCGAAAACACGGCCGCGTCTCGACATAGTTCTTGGAAACTTTCATCTTTTTGAGGTTTAGACATATATGTTATATGTTATATATATATATATATATATATATATTAATATATATATATATATATATATATATATATACATTTTTAAATTATGTATATATATACTGTGTTTTTTTTGGGTTTGGGGTGTGTGTGTGTGTGTGTGTGTGTGTTGGTGTGTGGGTGGTGGTGTGTGTGTGTGTGTGTGTGTGCGTGTGTGTGTGTGTGTGTGTGGTGTCTAGTAGTGTCATGGCGTGTGTGGAGTCAATGTTTGTGTGCGTTGGGGGGGGTGTGTGTGTGTGTGTCTGTGTGTTGTAGTGCGTTGGGTTGTGTGGGTTGCTAGTTTTTGTGTGTAGTTGTGTGTGTGTGTGTTGTGTGTGGTAGGTGTATAGTTAATAATATATATATATAATATATATTGATATATATGATAAATATATTTGATAGTATAATATACATAGTATGATATAAAAATATATAATACATATATATACACACTTATATATACACAATATATTTATATATATATATATATATACTTATCAGTCAATATGTGTTATATGTATATATATTATAGTGTAATAGAATATATAGAAATATATATATATATATATACAAAATAAAAATTAATTATATATATATAATATATATATATATATATATATAATATATGTGGGGTGTGTGTGTGTAATGTTGTGTTATATATAGTATATAATATATAATATATATAACCTACATATACTCACACATATACACACCATATGAATATCTATATATATATATTATATATATATACATATATATATATATATACATATATATACATATACATATATATGTGTGTGTATATGTATGTTATATATATATACATATATATATATATTTATATATAATATAATATAGATAGATAGATACTCTATATTTATAGATAATAATATATAACATATGATATAATGATATGATATACTTTATTGAGAAAATAATATATATTTTATATATATATATATATATTATATAATCGATAATATATATCATATATAAGAGATAGAATATATATATATGATTATATATATAATTATATATAAATATATAATATATATATACTATATATATTATATATATATATATGCAAGTTATTTATATATATGCATATAAATATATATATGATATAATATAAAATAGGCAATATATATAAATTCATATATATACATATAATAATATATATATATAATATATATATATATATACACAATATATATATACCATATATAAATACTACATATATACATATATAGATATAAATCTATATATACATATATAGTCTAATATATGTATACTATATATATATATATATATATATATATACTATATCAATATATATTAACATATATATTAATAACATATAATATATATATAAATATATATATATATATACATATTATATATATATATATATATATAATATATATATATATACATATATACTATATAGTTATATGTACATATAATGTATATATATATGTTATATATAAATATATATATATATATAGATATATATTTATTTACATATATGTATAAATATAATATATATATATATATCAATATATATATATATAAATTATATATAATGGTGTGGTGTGTGTGTGTTGTGTATGTCTATATATATATATATATATATATATATATATACCTCATAATATATATATATATATATATATACTAATATATATATATATATATATTTATAAGCACTGTTTGTGTATGTGTGTGTGTATGTCCTATATATATATATATAATAATTATATAATATATATAGATATATAGAATATATATATATATATATATATATAGTTATATATATAATTATGTACCATATATATATACCTATAATAGTATATAATATATACATAATATATATATATATATATATATATAAAAGTCTATCATAGTGTATATATACTATATATATATTATAATATATATATATATATATATGATATATAATATATATATGTAT
>NW_028234422.1:37659693-37664693 GCF_977035675.1 Penaeus japonicus | reverse complement strand
TCTCTCTCCCTCTCTCTCTCTCTCTCTCTCTCTCCCGCGGTTACAGCATCCCTGATATTTATAGTGATGCCATCTCCCGCGAGTCCATCTCCATCACAACATCCAGTTTCGAGAAAGACGCTGCGTCGAGATTGCTCAAGCATTCTCGGAGCCGCGCAGCATCCAAGCATCCTTTTGACTCCGAGATCTCTCTCTCTCTCGCTCGCTCGCCTAAGATTCTTCTCGCTCTCTGGATTCTTGGTTTTTGATGATATGTATATAAAAAAAAGATCATATAAACCTATAAACTTATTTATAGAAAATATGTATATAAAAAGAAGGTTGTTTATAAAAGTGATAGTGTATATAAAAGTGATGATATGTAAAGAAATTGTGTATTTTTTTTTAAATACAGGTTTTAAAAGACTTGATTGGTTGAAAACATTTTTTTTTACTAGATTTTAGGGAATCCAAGAAGCCAGATATTTATCTTATTCAATGACTTATTCATTTAGGAGTTCGTATTGACTGACACGTCTCGAGAATTCTTTACATCTATAAATGTTTCCTTTATATTCATGGAACGACAAGTTAGAAAAAAAAAATGCAAATGATCATCTATAACATAAAAGAAAAAAAAGGCAAAATATATTTTGATATTATCTAAAACATCCGAATTAATTTCATGAATGATATAATACAAAGAAGTAGACATGAAAAAGAGGGACAAATTAATAGTAATAATGTTAATGAAATTATGTGCAATATTAGTATTATGTTTGCCGCTGATAGTGTTTAAAGCAATATTACTTTAATAATCATAATCATTATTGTTATCGTTGTTGCTGTATTGTTATTACCATTATTACCATTTTAATCTTTACTATCATTATTTTCATCATCATTATCCTTATCATCCTTAACTTTATCATTATTATTATCATCATCATTATTATAATCATTATTATCATTATTGTTATTATCATTATCATAGTTGTCATTATCATTATCATTATTAGCACTATAATTATTAATGTTATCATCATTCTATTATCATCGTTGTTTCTATCTTTATTGTTATCACTACTATTACTATTATCATTATCTTTATCATCATTATCATTAACGTTACTTTTATTATCATTATTATCGATTTCACCACTTATATAATTATCATCATTAGTATCATACATATACATATCATTGTTATCGTAATTAACATTATCATTATTATTAGTATCATTATCCTTATTATCATCCTCATCATCATCAATATCGTTAGTATCATTATTATCATTATCAGTTTCATGATAAGCATTATTGTTATTGTTATTATCATTACCATTTTCATTATTATCATTATCAACATTATCATTATTATCACTCTTTTTATCATTATCATCATTATCATTATAATCATCATCAGTAGCAATAGCATGTTCCATCATCATCATAAATAGCATTCTCATCACTGCCTTCATCATCATCATCATCATCATCATTACTGTCACCACAAGCACTACCATTAATGTTAATATCGGTAGTGAATATATTAACCCGAACGGATTGCTATCACCATATTACAGCAAATACTGTCAGCATATTTTTTTGTTGTTAATATGCAGTGTATCAGTATTTGAATTATTGCAAGAAATTATTATCATGAAGCATCAGGAAAGTTCAGAAAAAAAATTAGAATGTGAATGTACGAGAAATTCGACCAAGAGGATTAGATAATGAGTTCATCGGTATAGAAATAAAGTAATATGTAATAAATAGATTAAAAAGTATATAAATAGATGGAGGAATAGTCAGAAAACATCAGTCAATTAAGACAAAAAAATCATTTCTTCAATGATTTTGCGGTGTTGCCATTTACTAATTTCGAGGCTTATATTGCCGTCAATAACCTGAGATGTGGCACTTCTGCAAGAAGATATGATGAGACACGTGTCATTGAACGTGATACGAGTTCGGTAGCTGTGTCACGATCTCAGTGAATGTGACACATATCATTGAATGTGACACAAGTTTTATGGTTGTGACACGATCTCAATGAAAGGTGACACGTGAATGTGACACAAGTTTGGAGGTTGTGACACGATTTCAGTAAATGTGACACGTAAATTGGTATTTGATGTGACGTAAGTGTTTATCAGATAAACTGGAAGGATATGATGTGACCTTAAGATATTCTCATGGATTTCAACCTCAGAGACAGGAAGACTGTTTTGTCATTCGTGTGGCACCCTCCAGTTGCAATACAGCCTTATCATTAAATACAACTTCAACATAAAACAACTTACAATAGTAACGCATCCTTATTATGTGACAGCTTCTAACTACAACACGATCATACTATGTGACACAACCTCAACATGTGACACCTTTTAACATAACCGTAGCATCTGATACATTCACATTGCTACACAACCCCTCAACATGCGATATCTCCCTAATGCAACATAATCTTAACATGCAACACAGAGCCCAACCTTCCGAATGCAACATAACATCAACATGTAACACAGAGCCCAACCTTCCAAATGCAACATAGCCTCAATACGCAACACAGAGTCCATGGAACCTTCCCATTGCAGCACAGATCCCAACCTCCCATTTAAGACAAAGGCCAACTTCTAAATATTGCAACATACCTTCAACATGCAACGTCACAAAACCCAACACCCCAATTGCACCACAACCTCAACATGCAACACATATCCTAACCTTTCAATCGCAACACAACTTCTACATGGAACACCACAGAGCAAAACCTCCTAATTGAAATATATTTTCAACATGCAACAAAAAGCCCAAGCTCCCAATCGCAACAAAACCTCAACACGCAACACAGATCCCAACCTCCCAACAGCAACAAAACCTCAACATGCAACACAGATCCCAACCTCCCAACAGCAACAAAACCTCAACATGCAACACAGATCCCAACCTCCCAACAGCAACAAAACCTCAACATGCAACACAGATCCCAACCTCCTAATAGCAACAAAACCTCAACACGCAACACAGATCCCAACCTCCGAACAGCAACAAAACCTCAACATGCAACACAGATCCCAACCTCCTAATAGCAACACACTAGCAACATGCAACACAGATCCCAACCTCCTAATAGCAACACACTAGCAACATGCAACACAGATCCCAACCTCCCATCAGCAACAAAACCTCAACATGCAACACAGATCCCAACCTCCTAATAGCAACAAAACCTCAACATGCAACACAGATCCCAACCTCCTTATAGCAACAAAACCTCAACATGCAACACAGATCCCAACCTCCCATCAGCAACAAAACCTCAACATGCAACACAGATCCCAACCTCCCATCAGCAACAAAACCTCAACATGCAACACAGATCCCAACCTCCCAACAGCAACCTCGAACGCGAAACCTCAACATGCAACACCGAATAGCGATCCCAACCTCCCAACAGCCAACAAACAGAAAAAACATAAAACCCTCAACATGCAACACAGATCCCAACCTCCTAATAGCAACAAAACCTCAACATGCAACACAGATCCCAACCTCCCAACAGCAACAAAACCTCAACACGCAACACAGATCCCAACCTCCTAATAGCAACAAAACCTCAACACGCAACACAGATCCCAACCTCCTAATAGCAACAAAACCTCAACACGCAACACAGATCCCAACCTCCTAATAGCAACAAAACCTCAACACGCAACACAGATCCCAACCTCCTAATAGCAACAAAACCTCAACACGCAACACAGATCCCAACCTCCTAATAGCAACAAAACCTCAACATGCAACACAGATCCCAACCTCCTAATGGCAACAAAACCTCAACATGCAACACAGATCCCAACCTCCCAACAGCAACAAAACCTCAACATGCAACACAGATCCCAACCTCCCAACAGCAACAAAACCTCAACACGCAACACAGATCCCAACCTCCTAATAGCAACAAAACCTCAACACGCAACACAGATCCCAACCTCCGAACAGCAACAAAACCTCAACACGCAACACAGATCCCAACCTCCTAATAGCAACAAAACCTCAACATGCAACACAGATCCCAACCTCCCAACAGCAACAAAACCTCAACATGCAACACAGAACCCAACCTCCTAATAGCAACAAAACCTCAGCATGCAACACAGATCCCAACCTCCCAACAGCAACACACTAGCAACATGCAACACAGATCCCAACCTCCCAACAGCAACAAAACCTCAACATGCAACACAGATCCCAACCTCCTAATAGCAACAAAACCTCAACATGCAACACAGATCCCAACCTCCTAATAGCAACCCACTAGCAACACGCAACACAGATCCCAACCTCCCAACAGCAACCCACTAGCAACACGCAACACCCAGCCGCGCACCGCAAGTGACACGCATCCTCCGACACGAAACCCGGTAAACATGGTTCCCGACACACGATATATGGCCGTCTTATCCGCCAGCGACAGAGCCATCCATCATAGTGACATTCTGTGACGACACTGATGCAAGATCCGTTATCAGGGCCTCCCGCGCGATTCGTATAAGGCTGCGCTTGAACACACGGCCCTCCATGTTGTATCGGGAACGCAATACGTGGCTCATTTGTTTACGCGCGGGAGAGCAGACGAGAGCGTTCGTTTCTCCCTCTGGCTGTCTGTCTGTCTGTTTGTTTGTCTGTCTCCGTGTCTGCCTTTGTCTGGATATGCTTGTGTCTAGGTCTGCTCTCTTGTTCTCTGTTTTTTTATATCTCTTTCTTTCTGTTTTTCTTTCTCTCTCTCTCTCTCTCTCTCTCTCTCTCTCTCTCTCTCTCTCTCTCTCTCTCTCTCTCTCTCTCTCTCTCTCTCTCTCTCTCTCTCTCTCTCTCTCTTTCTCTCTCTCACTATATATATATTTGTGTATGTGTGTGTGTGTCTGTGAGTGTGTGTGTGTGTGTGTGTGTGTGTGTGTGTGTGTGTGTGTGTGTGTGTGTGATTGAGCGCTTCCAGCAGAGTAAGGAATCATATT
>NW_028234422.1:37629693-37632193 GCF_977035675.1 Penaeus japonicus | reverse complement strand
TCGGCAGCACGTACTTGGCCACCGTCTTACGGAGAGAGGACACCAGGTCGGTGGAGGAATTACGACCAAAGGAGACCAGACCAGAATGATTCCCAAGCCGTCCCTTTGCCCAAGGAGCTTCTCCCCAGATCAGGCACTCAACAGAACAAGGAGTTAACGAACCACGAAGGAGGAGAGCACGACAGCAGGAGGGAGTGTGAAAACAAACGCAGATGATGGGGCGTTGGCGAGCAGGGGGAGACTTCCACAACTGCTGAAGAACAGCGGCGGTTTCATTGTTCTTTTTAGTGATTTGTTTGGGAAAATGGAGTACTTGTGTCCTGCTAACTCGGTAAATATGTGTGTTAAAGAAGAGATTTGGTTAAGAACATGTGTCCTTGGATGAATTAATAAAAAAAGTCATTAAATGGACTAGCTATCTGGTCTGTGGACTTTACATCAGCCCAAGGGATATATGGCTTTGGTTCTCATCCATCTTCGCGACCGCCGCGCCTGGCGGATTGAGGACGAGTACAAGACAGGGAACAGAAATAAAGAAAACAAATCGAGGAAGGTGCAGAGGGCCCCTCCACCCAAGATAATGCCTCGCGAGGCGGCCTGCTCAGCTCAGTGCCCAGCTGCCCCGGAAGCCGCCCATTAAACACCTGTCGCAAATTTCGCTCCATGACTGTGCCGGAAATACAAACTTTAAAGAGATTGGGGTACTGTTATCTCTGCATGAGAATTCTGCGTGCACCTGGATGTCCCAGATCGGCGTTTCCTAATCTTGGGTAAATTTACCCTTGAGAACAATCATCAGGGTTACAGAGGGTAAATATCTTGAGGGAGGGGGTTGATGGGAATTTTATCAAATGTTTCGTCGATAAGTAACAAAATTCAATAATGAGTTGATCGTTTTTTCTACAAATATATACAAAAAATCTATCTTAATGCTATGATCGCCTAGAGTGACACAAGTCTCACTGCTTTTTATATTGTGCGGCAATAGATGACCTAAATGTTATATACCGATAAGGTTTTTGAAATTACTATCCGAGTTAAATTTTGTATTTTGGCTACTTTTACCCCCTCCATATGACGGGTGGAACGAGTGAACTGGCTAAAGGGGTGAATTATACAAACACAATGTTGGGAATCTGGCCTATACTAAAGAAAAGAAATATGTGAAATTCCAAATTAAAAATCCCAATCATGCTTTGTTCAAGCCACCTGTTTTGAAACAGAAGAAAATCCCATTTTTATAACCTATATCGAGAACATGTCTCTCAGGAAAAAAAAAAAAAAAAAACAATGCAGAATTTAAGGAATGGTTTAGGCAATCAAAATGACCAGGTGCTGCTCTTGATAGCACGTTTAAAAACTACGTGATACAAATCAAAATAAAATCATAAAGTCCAGGTGTTGCTTCCAAGCATTTTTAAAGAATACGTAAAAAAAAAAAAAATAAAAAAAATAAAAAAAAATAAAAAAACGTCACACCCATCTGAAAAGGCGTTGATAAACAAAACCGCCAGAGTCTGATTAGCGGAGCCTGGCTATAAGAAATGATAGTACGAAAACAATGTATTGAACAACAAACAAAAACAGAAAACATGCTATCACTTAATGCAGGGCCATGTATAACAAACATTATGTAAGTATTTTAACAGATTCAGCAATATCCAATAGATTTAAGTATGATGGGAGTTATGGGATTGATTCACAAGCAAATGCAGGTGGCACTTTAGAAATCTGCATGGCGGAATCTGTTCACATTATTTGTTTCCTATTGACTATCAGATAAGTACGCACACATGCACACACGCACACAGACACACACACACACACACACACACACACACACACACACACGCACACGCACACACGCACGCACACACACACACACACACACACACACACACACACACACACACACACACACACACACACACACACACGCACACGCACACGCACGTACGCACACACACGCACACACACACACACGCACACACACACACACACACACACACACACACACACACGCACACGCACACGCACGCACACACACATGCACGCACGCACACGCACGTACGCACACACACACACAGGCATACACATACACACATCGGAAGGAATTTCCCATTGAATTCTCAAAGACTACGCTATACAACTCAGTACTCCTTTACTCTTCATATTCCAAAGCTCACAGAGTAAAGAGAAGCTGCTAGAAACATGGAAACTGGCGAACACATAAGACATTCTCTAGGAAGGTAATAAGCGAGTGGTAATAAACAAAACCATCTGGGATTATAGACCAGTATCACTAACAAGCGTAATATGCAAATTGCTATAAAAGATCTTTAGGAAACAATGGGCTGAGCTACTTGAGAAACACATGATACCAAATAAGTAATTTGGGTACAGGGAGGGCAGGCCATGAATATCAAATCTCTGCTTTTACGACAGAGTTTCTGAGACACTGCAACAGCGAGAAGGTTACGGCAGGTTGGGTATACTTGAA
>NW_028234422.1:37609693-37617193 GCF_977035675.1 Penaeus japonicus | reverse complement strand
ACAAAGTTTTCTGACATAAGACTTCAAAACTTCCCTGAGGCCTTGAGAGCGAATTCTGAATCTTAAATAGCAGCTGAACTAAAGCTCTAAATTCTGAAGGACCATTATGTATTTTTCCTGAAGCGTTTAATAGCTATTTGTGATATTGCCTCTTTAACAATACATTGAATTTTTGTGAATTTTAGTCTGCAATTTCTATACTCTGCATCCTCATCATTCAACAATATAAGTAAATTTCTCTTTTCATGAAACTTCTTTTATCATAACTCTTTTTTTGTGATTAACACTTGCACAATGTAAAACACAGATATATAGTCTGATAAATAATATTTTCAATTTACAATTTTTTTTCATTTATTAACCTTTGGTAAAGTAACCACTGGGTTCTTTCTCTATAATGACAGTAACACTAACCAATAAATGGCAAACAATATAACTTAAACATCAGCTTACATCATACTAAATGAAAACATTATGTCTTTGCCTATTCACAACAGTAACAACCTTCTCTGATCTAAAAGAAAAATCACTCATGTAACTGCACTTGTGATATGCAAAATTTAATTCCTACTAACAATTACTAAAGGCCTTACAAGAACCCCCACTCAAAGGAACCTTCTATCCAAAGACCCGGTAAATGTAGACCAAGAATTATGTACACATGATACTGCAGTCAACCATCTCCTAGCTTTTGTTTTTCACATAGAAATGATTACAGATCTCATCCCTTGCAATTACAAAGCAACAAAAAGCCACGAGAACTACAACCAAAAAAATCTGGGACATGAACTAGCAATCTATATAAGTAACTGAAAAAGCACAAACTTCATAGATGTCTCATCATATTTTTTCTTTGTCCTTTTTTTTTTCTTTTTTTAAATTATCTTTTCTTTAGAAAATGAGCATTAAGGAAAGAAACAACCATATTCCTCACTATACACGTTAAAAATCCTTAATTATTGCTGAGAAAATTCTACATTTGCTGCATAAATATAATAACTCTATCAGGGAAGCTGAATTGTGTTATGGAAAATAACAACCAGAAAACAGGCATAGCTGCATTATCCCCTTCCATCACCTATTTTCATGCAAGAGATTCAGATCATGTTAAATGCCTTAAATGACTTATTATCGTATTCTTTTAACATGCTATGGCAGGAACATTTTTTCTTGGTATCAATCTATTACAAAGAAAGACTTTAAAGACACTTTTCCAAATGCTTTCCACAACTTTTTTCATTACTATCTTGCATGGAATAAACATTTAGTGGATAAATAATTTTGCAGTAATATATAATGACATCAAGCTCACAAACAGATCTCAAATGTATACCACAATACTGAATACATAGCACAGTCACTGATAATTCTGAATATATTGTGCCAGTAATTCTAATACCTGCTTTAAAGAGTATTATCAATATACCGCTTGGGGCAAAACATTCTCAATATATGATCCCCTCTTCTATCAGGGTTAAAAAGTATTCTCTTTTCTAAAGTTGTACAGTAGCTGCTAATGAGAAATTCCACACAGGATGGACAAATACTGAAATCTCGCAAAAAAAAAAAATTGTACCAGCTTTGCGACAGGTAAAGGGGAAAATGGTGCCATGAAAGTAAAGGAGAGAAAAAGAATTCAAGAAGAAAATTATCTAAAAATACAATTTTGTTCTTCTTAAATGATAATCTTATAGGCACATTTTCACATTTGGAAGTACATCAACCACACACACAGCCTAGACATTGGCCAACTGTTGTTCATGCTTTAACAACAAAATGCGTACCAGCTCCCCCCTCAGATTTAGCAATTATTCCAAGAGCAGATTTTTAAAACAAGTTTGCAAAATTAGTCATGTTTGATGAAGCAAATCTTGTATACTGACTAGTTTAAATTTCTACATTCTTTCAAGTTACAAAAAATATTTTACTAAGAGATTACAGGAACAAAATAAAAATTAATGATAGATGATAATGACAAGCCTAATATTGGCAAGATTAGCAATAATAATAACAATGATTATTATTGATGCATAAAAGCCTTCACTACCATACTTTCCCCTTTGTATTAATGTAATAAATTAAAGATACAAAACACATTTTCAAGCAACAGCTCAAGACTGAAATTTCAGATGACTACATGCTAACAACTGCATAAAAAGTTATAGCAAGCTGTTCTTTATTGATCATTTTGATTTTTCTATATATCTATTATGTAAATAATTAAAGACTACAGTCAGTAATATTCACTGCATCTTGTACTTTGTTATCATTGTACCTTACAAACATTATATATATGTACATGTGTGTATATACATCCATACATACATATATAAACACACATGGATTGATTGACACTTACATTTTTCAAATCTAATTCAGGAAAGGGGGGAAAAAAAAAAATTGATAATAACAAAGTTAAATATATCTATTGAACACATAGGTAAGTAGGAATCCCATATCCATAAGTGTGGAGCACGAAAGACATCTTTAAACTATGCGCTGTAAACTCTTTACAAATCAGTGAGGATGTCCAGAAAACTTAAACACAATGAACACGTCCATACTGTAGGGGGAGAGGGAGGAGCAGGGAATGGGGGGGGAGGCGGGGAGAATTCACCAAAAAGTATGTCAAACCAGCTGATTTAGGGACCAAGCCAGGCTCACCTGTAACTACTGGCTTTCTTAGGCACTTTCAAACTCTTGATATCTCGACAAGTGATGCAGAAAGAAATGGCTCATGCACAATAACAATGCTTTTTTTTATTCTTTTTTTTTTCTTTTTTTAAAGGAGCACGTTTCATTTTTTTCTCTCCTTTTATCATAATTCCAGTTGTGTATGTCATTTATGTAGTCTGTTCAATACACTAGCTGATGAAATTGGAGGAAATGAAAGGAAACGAGAAATGTTTAGAAGAAAGCAAAGCAGAGAGGAAAAAAAACAAGAGAGAAAATGAAGAAAATGGATATGAATTTCTGCATGAAGATTCCTGCTGCAAAAATAAATTTCAACCAAAATCTAAATTTTCTGCTAAATAATTCCAAATAAACATCCAAGGACAAAAACCTTCCATATAACCATTATTCCATAATTTACAAAAAAAGGAAAAAAATACAATAAAAGAAGAAGAGAGAACAACACTTACAAACACAACACTGATCACAGTATACATTCTCTTCTTCACATATACTGAAGGTCAACATACTCCTGCAAACCACTTACAAAATGGTACACAAAAGAAAGGTCACGGGTAACTTAGGTGGCTAAGGGGGTAAGGCCTAGCTCAGCTGGCCGTGGGGGGGGCTATCCACTTCGCATGGCCCAGGTGTACCATCTTCTCATTCAGGTTGATGTACTGTAACAGAGTCATGGAGACATCAGTTTTGGAAAGGAAAATTTACTTCTTTTCAGCTTAATTTT
The DNA here is from genome assembly GCF_977035675.1 of Penaeus japonicus. NCBI lineage: Eukaryota > Metazoa > Arthropoda > Malacostraca > Decapoda > Penaeidae > Penaeus > Penaeus japonicus. The sequence continues at coordinate 37,613,775 of NW_028234422.1, read as the reverse complement.
TTAAAACCTTGCTCTGTTGTCTATAACTTCAATGCTTTACGTTTTTACTGTCACATTAAAGTGAATGATTAAATCCTATATGCAACTAAATGTACTGACCTAAAATCTGCTGCAATTTAGCAGAAATGTACTGGACCATAAATGCAATGAAATATATAGTAACCTCTGGCTTAGTCTGGAAATATATGATACAAGACCAATGCCAACTCCCCCAAGGGCTTTGCCTTACCTGCTCCTGCTGTCTTCTGTAGAGGTTGACTAGAGGTACACCATCTTCAGTATACGAGACCACGGTGGTGAAGAGGATTGTGCCACTGACCAGTTCTTCGAGTACAGCTGCGGACGTGTCATCCCAGCCTTCTTCTAAAGAGAAATGAAATACTTCCATTAGAAATCTCTTACAAAATTCCTTTCCATTTGGCTATGAATATGCACATCCCAAAATAATCAAGTGTTGTCCTGCAAGGTATACAGTAAGAGATTACCAATGTACTCTGAGAGTAAGTGAGAAATAACTAACCTTTGACAGGCTGGATTCCATGCAGTAGGCACTGAGAGGCTTGGAAAGGAAGCGTCATGTAGTCATAACGAATCTGCCTAAGGTCTGAGGTGGGGAGAGCAAGTACTCCCCCAACATCTAGTAATACCGCCATGGCAGTTTCTTCTGTGCAACTCAATACCTGGCATCTCATCCACTGTCTGGCAACATGGCCAACACAAACAGTTCCTTCTGCAAACACATACTCTCATATAAGATAGAATAATATTTTGTGTATATATATCTTTGTTAGTTCTTATACTTCTCATTATTCACCAAGTAACTATGAATATCTACAAGTCAAATCCCTGTCAACATCATATTTCTCAAGATATCAATCCATGGCAACCGATCACAAAAGCAGTTCTAAGCAAACATACCGTGAATAGGCTGGGGCAATGGCGGGGTGTTCGAGCCGTCCCCATAGTTGAGGTTCATGCAAGAGTGAAGGCGCTGCAGGGCGGAGAAGGAGGGGTGAAGGGGCTGCTGCACCCACAGCTCTCCCCCACTCATGACAGAGCTAACACGCACTTCTACCACCACACCAGCTGTCAGCTCAATCTGAAAATGAAAATGTAGGAAAATAATAATGATAATTTCCAAAAAACTGAGACGAGAATTAAAATGCTTTTATATTTCATATCGTACTGCAGATTACAAACCTAAGACAGAGAAGGCACATTATAAAATCACATCCACCAGGAGAGTTCCAACAGAAATCCTTTGACCCTAAGACACCTTACCTGCATGGCTTGAGTGTTGACGGTGGGCTGGACTGCAGGCTGTGCTGGTGCTTTGCCTGACACTTGCTCTAGGGTGACGTCAGGGTATCTGTCGAGGGGGAAGTGGTCTCTGATCATCCTTATGGCTGCATCAACCTGCTGTCTGGTACCTGATGAAGAACATCAAAAAAGCTGGTATACTATGTGATACACAACAATAAATAAACAAATTAGGAAATAATAAACAAAATTCAAAAACTATAAGAACTTCAAGAAACATTACCAAAATAATACCTCAAATCAAAATAACAATAAATCTAAAATAATCTTCTCAACTCACCTTCAACAGAACACAACTTTAGTCTTCTGTTCTTGTGGGGATACACTATGAGCGTTGCATCTGTGGTCGCCTTGATCTTGTTCACAAAGGCTCCTTTCCTGCCAATTAACCTCCCTACCAGTGTCTGAAAAAGCAGTTTCTTTCCTAATCTCTCTTCTTGAGGCACACTGTATAAGCAATGTTTCACTTGCATATAGAGGCGTCTCATTTGTATTATCTTACAGAATAACCATCCCTTTCAGAAAGTTAACCCGATAACGCCAGGGTGGTTTTGGTTCCATACGGTCTTAATGCCCAGGTATTTCAAGCTCACAGGCCGAACGCCTCAGGCTATTCACTCCCTCTAGCCATGAACACCCTCTGCGCACACAATCACCTGATGTGCCAGCAATACAAAAACCCATGACATTATATCTCTTCCCTGGCGGGAAGTGCTGCCACTACATGACAAGATACCATGTCGCCCAGCGTTAACGGGTTAATTATCGATAATAATTTTCACCAATTTTTTTAGCTACTTCTCATAGTCTCCATAATTATTGCCTACACAGGATACAGCACTCACCTGTGGAATTTCAAATTCGTAGAACAAGAACTGTTCTTGGCTGAACACTGGACATGCTGATGGATTAAATACTGTCTCTGGTTCTACTTCAATACTTCCCTGGCCGCTGTCAATTGATTTCTGTAAATTAACAGATAGTTGTTAACATAATTTATCATTAATGGTCAGTGAAGACATATACATCACCTGTTAGCAATCTGCAAATTTCACCAAGTATAAAATGGACTTTCACTTTACATATTGGGTTGGGTTAAAATAAAATGAACTATAGATCTACTATAGCACAACAGGAAAATCTCATCACAAGCCTCTACTTATTTTCAATTCCTGTAAAAAGATTGGTATATATTCATATCTGAAACAACATCTTTACTAAGCATATCTAAACCATATCCGTATCTAATTGAGAAACTAGAGGACAATAACGAATAAAGGATACCAGGTATATGTAGTAATACATGTAATGCAATCACTGTACTATAAATAACAAAAAGCAGAAATAGATGCAACAGAAAACACTCAATATCATAAACTATAACTTGAACATTTTTACAAAACACTAGACTAATTATCAGCTGACTGGGTAACACAGAATAGCAGTCCCTATTATATAGCTGTTCAGTATGAGCACAACCACTGTATACATCATAGTGTTCATAAAATGTTTTTCTACTATGAATATCTTTAGAGACAGAAATTTCAAACATTCTAAGGATCTTAAAATACAAAATGATACATACCAAGCTTTGCGAGTCACAATTGTGGCTGTCGGGCTCTGAGATGGGGTAGTTTTCCACACAAGTAGTTGCCGAGTCCACTGCCACGCACTGCAAATTTTCCTTTGTGTCACTTACATTGTTGTTGGCACATGACTCAAGCGGAACTTCATTTTGTTTGGGGGCCTGCTTGCCACCTCTCCTCCTCCTGCTCTTTTCTGAGGCCTCCTTCACTGGTCTTTTAGTGCTGCCATGTTTTGAGTTATCTTTGGATGAGGAAATAGGATTGTTCTTCTTGTTTGATTTCTGTTCAGTGTTGTTAGGGGGAGCCTCAGCCACCTTGACTTTGCAGACTGGGAGCTTTGCTTCATGCTCAGTAGTGTGCAGTTCTGCCTTTTCTCTAGCAATTTCTTCCTGCACTTCAGCAGCCCAGTTCAATATCTGTTTGTCATTACAGTCTGGTACAGCATCAACTGCAGGCATAACCTCAGCAGTTACACTTGGAATAACCTCAGATGTTATATTAGGAATAACCTCAGCTGTCTCATTGGGAATAACCTTAGACGTTATGTTAGGAATAACCTCCGTTGTCTTATCAGGTACCTCTGTTTTTACATCTACATCTTGCTGAATACTATTGGTACTGTCACATGTGGTACCTTCAATCCCATTGACTAAAACGGTTTCTTCAACATGGTTTTCTTTGGTGACCAATGGATTTCCAGAAGTTTCTTGTGTAACACCAGATTCAACCTCTACTGTAGTAATGTCTTGTTGGATTCCATCATCTTGCTCCAGCTTACTTGCTTTTTCCATGCAATTCAGTTCTACTTTCTCCACTACCCCCTCTTCACAACTATTATCCTGTGTGGTTTCAATGGAACTATGGCTAGAAACATCTACAATATTTTCTTTTAGCTTAAGAGGCTCTATTCTATCATCCTTTGTTTTGCTTTCTGCTACAGGCACACTCCTTATCTTTTCAAGAGCACTAGTAGGTAAAGTTAAGCTCAGCTCTTCCTTTGCCTTGCCCTGCACCTCACTCAATACTTCCTCATTTTGTGTCTTTGAAAATGAAGGCTCAGATTTTTGTACTTTGCCTATATCATTACTTATTGCAGCTTTATCAATACACAGCATAGATGTTATGATTTGGCTCTCTATGTTTGTACTGGGTGACATGTCACTCTTGTTTACTTCC
>NW_028234422.1:37594693-37604693 GCF_977035675.1 Penaeus japonicus | reverse complement strand
TGCCATACTCAACACTGATAGTAACACTTCGACGTCACTTGCTGAGACTTTCCGGATTATTATTTTTTTTGTTTGGTGATTTATTTCTGAGCTTCTTTTGTAATATCTGCATTAATTTGGATTTTATAAATAATCTTTGGAACTTTGATAATAGCAAACTCCAAGAAATGGAAATCATCAATGTGAAATGCAAAGCAAAATTTGATATGACAAAGACATGTTATTCATGACAAATAAAGAGAATTGGCTACAGCGGCTACTTTTAGATATAATAATCTATGAATCTGAATGAAAAATACATTCAAAAGTACTGCAAATTCTTATTATTCATACAATGAAATGTTCTATGCCAACATTTAAAAACAAAACACAAAGGATATACCCAGCGTACAGAATTAAAAGAATATTTCAAGTACGAAAAGTTTACTAAAATACGCACACATAGACTATAAATGACTGATACCAATACCCGAGAAGGGTAATAATCACAATACTTATATGCAAAGGTTATGACATGACAATTATAAAGTTGCGGTGAACTCAGACAAAAGTATCGGATTCAAGGTACGCCGTCACCCCGGGTCAGTTGCCAAGTCGTCCTTAAAAGTCTCCAAATTAATTGATATTCTGATAAATAGCCATTGCAATCAAGTACTGACACTTTAAAATTTGATCTATTTTTCCATCCTTTCCGATTTATGAAACCAAAATAAGTTTCATGCACCGATATGAGATGTCCATTTTTGGTCACTTATACTTGTTTGCAGTTACCAGGTTGTCTATAAAAGTATTCATATATCAATATATAGTGTCAAATTATAACTTCTAAATAACATTGACTCGTCAGAAAACCATTTTGTAAATCATATCTGAAGCCTGTACTCAAACTCAGATAGGACAACATAACATTTTAATGAAATTATCGTACTATTTTGTTACGCGCGGTTTCTTGTCTTTTGTGTTCATAACTGGATGTTATTTGATATTACGTGAACTTACTAAGTGTACTTTTGCTGTAATGCGAGATATTTGCTTCTACCCATTTTTGCTTGATTCTCGCTGCTAAGTGGAAGTCGAACAAGAAAAGTAATAATGGAAAACATTATCAACATACCGGGAACACTTCCAAGTAAACACTTGTTTTATTTTTATTCTGTTGTGTGTAAATATATCGATTAGCTTTACCACAGGTACATCATTGTCTTAAAAGAAACTAAAGTGGCTCATTTCTGTTTAGATGTCATTTGAAGCTGACGATATTTATATATTCATAATGATGATGTATATAATGAATATGAAATCATAAATTGAAATTAATATATGAATGAATGAGCTACTGCCGTTACAGATACTCAAAGAAAAAAATCTAAATAAACCTTTCAGCAATCATGGCACTCTCAAAGAATAATATTAAGGAAATGATAATCAAACCAGCTGGAAGGTGAAAGAGGACGCCACTCGGTTGCCATAGTAACGCATGACGCCTCACTGGTCAGAAACTTGGCTCGTATAACGGTCATATCTAAAACAAAATCAAAGTAAGTGGTGGCTGTCAAAACGCTTCTTATTTCTTACACATGCGTCTTTAAATCATGCAGATGTATCTGATTTTTTTTCCAGTGTGATTATATCAATCTTTCCGGACTGCTGGCATTATTTCTTTTGGGCAAAGAAAGTAGTTTTTATTACTGACTCATTCGAACATTTTATAATAATTTTATAGATTTGTCTGCCTATATATTCAACCACTGCTCAGCCACTAATGTCATCATCATTATTATGATCTTTGTTATTATCATTTTTATCATTATCATCAATTATTGCAATTTATTAACATTTTTCTTACTCCAGTTGTTATCAACGCTTTTCAGACTTGTTATTTTTTAATTATTATCATAATTTTTTCTTATATTTTTTGTTGTTGCCGCTCGCATTATCATTTCTCACAATTATAGCCATAATGAGGATGATAATCATATCATCGCTGATATAATTATTTTTATTTATGTAATTTGATATAGTTCTTTCATCTTCATATGAAGGGATTATGTTATTTTTCAATGTTATTATAAATTCTATCATTGTATTATATTATTATCCTATCATTGTTGTTAATACTATTGTTATTATGTCATCAGCGATATCGTTTATATCATTACCTTACTAATATCGTTCTCAGCCTATAACCATTATTGTTATTATCATTATCTTCACCATCGGTATAATAAGCAATATAATTTTTGAAAATGTTATTAGCATTACTATAGTTATCATTAATTATGATACTGTTAGCAGAGGCCAACAGTATTCTACTAACATTGTCGTTATCACAACTGTTACTATTGTTATCCTCCTCGTAACTATAACATCAATAACCTAATGAGAATTACGATTACTATCATAATGATCATTGCAATAATAATCATGGTGATCAGCATTGATATCATCAACAACTTAAATTTTAAAAGTATTACTAAACTTTCGTGGTAATTATGTAGACTGACGCCATATCTAAACTTTGGAAAGGTCGTTAATAAAGCTTCTTTTCACTTCCTTATTAATTCTCTTCCATGACTCAACAGAATGGGTGAGGGTGATCAGTCCCCGAAATCAGCTTTATATGAAGCCTTGAAGCACGACTTAGATCAATTATCTGGCAAGGTGAGATTTTTCTCTGAAAGAGAGAGAGAGAGAGAGAGAGAGAGAGAGAGAGAGAGAGAGAGAGAGATTTTACACCTTACACTCTCCCCTTTACCCTGTATTACATATCCAAATTTCACATGTGCTTTATGATTACAGTCCAATTCATCCCAACTACTCTTATGTTCCAATATTATCTGAGGGCCAAATGAAGCTGTATTAAATGTCCAATATTCACAAATGCAGCCAACATTATCCCGACTCCTGTTTCGAAAGCTTGAATTCAAAATAACATACCTTTTTTCTTATAGAATGTCGATTGTTTATATAGACACACCGTGGAGGAGTATTTCGAAGCTTCATTCAAGGAAAATATTGCGCCATGGTTTTACAAAGCAGTATATCCTTGGTACAAAAGTCACTACGTTCTAATGTGATGCCTTGTAACATTCCCTCCTTCCTTCAGCCACATCTTCCTGTCCTTACAGTTAGAAGAACTACTGGAAGAGAACCAGGCACTGGATGACACTCACCGCCTCCCGGTCACAGAGTTCACTGTGACACCGAGGCGCGTGGCAGCGTTGCAGGACCAGTTGTTACAACAGTAAGTTCCAGGAGCGATGGAAGTAATTTGACGCGTCGAGGATCTTCTTGAAGAGATTAGATTTTCTTCAAAGTAGGTGTGCGGTAGCCCCAGGGGCGGTGCCGTGGGGAGGGGGGGGTCATAGTAAGTACTATATTTCGCCGGTTTACTCGGCAGTTCAGAGATCTTTAGTGCCTACTCGATTGACTCGGTACGGTGGTAAGTATCTCTGTCTTCTGATCTACCTCAGTCTATTTTCTTAAGTAAAGTATAATTTTTATTGACTTTCTTAAATTCCGTCACTGCCTTCAATTCCTAAGATTGTCATTTAATCAAACATGAAAATCTCCTACTCGGCAGCTCGAGCCTTGTCACCCCTCAAATAAAAATTTCTAGCGGTGCCCCTGGGTAACCCTAACATGAGGCGGTTGTCCTCAAGCTTTATAACTATTTTAAAGAAACAGTAGAAATCGCCGTGATAGAATTAGTGAATTTTCCTAGTCGTTTAGTCGTGCAGAGAAAATTAGCAACTATTTGGGCAAGTTTGTTTCCAAACTTACTTTAGTAATACCCAAGAAAAAGTGATGTTTGCATTTATATATATTGAAATAATTAATGAATAATGAATGACTGAAAAGCTGATCCAGTGCCAGTAGAATAAAATGTTAAAAACAGGCACATATTGATCCAGAAAAAAAAATCCAAATCACATTTTGCATATGTATGCGACAAGGAGCATTACTAAGTAGCTAATCACTATTTTCGGTGCTTGATGTTCCTTGAAACGACATGTACTTAAGTTTGTAGAGTCAATGCTGCCGTGAGCGAGTTCCAAATTTGAGTTGTTTTTAGATTAAGTCTCATTCCATTTGAAGGACTGATATAGCTAATTTTGCTTTCTGCTTCGTGTTGAGGTTTTAATTTGAACATGGGCTCCTGCGCAATGTGTTGTGTTGGGCTCGACTGACAGGATGCTGACTAGAAATTTTATTGAAAAAATATAAATTTTAATAACCAAATCTTTTCTTTCATAAGTAACGATATTTTTTTACATTTCGTAGAACAATGAAAGTGATGTAAGTTTTTACCTAAGTTTTTAAATTAACTTTTGTGAATTTGCAGATTTAAAATTTTGCGAAATTGTCTTAGAGCCTTCACATTCTTACAGTTATATTCCTAACAACTTGCTCATGATTTTTTATTTTCTTCCGACCCTCGTGAGTGACGATTTGTACTCATAAAAGGGCCAAGGGACTGTATATCTATGTCCGTACTTCAGGAAAACATTCATTGGTGCTTGCTTTAACAAATGCCTCTAAAGTAAGCTTATTGATATTTTCCAGTGTCTTCTTATTCGTGTATGATTTTGCCTCATCCCCATTTATCTTAATCACCTCTTTGACCTTTTTATCCTTTAACAAGGCAGTTTGATTAGTCCCAAGAAAGAGATCTTCCATATACTCTCATCAGTAGGTATATATATATATTTTTTTTTTTTCTTACATAACCGATTTAATAATCAAATCATGCATTTGTACGTTTCCTCATTAGTATCCTTATACCTTCTCGTCACCTCATGTTACCTCATGTCACCTCATGTCACCAGAGAGAGCGGTGTGGTGCGCGAGGTCGAGAGAGAGAGACTGCTGAGACTTCTGCAATGTCATCACTTGAAGAACTCCGCCTGGGATAGCCTCGAAGTGAAGTCCCGCTCGCTCTTCGTGAGTTCGTGTTTGGAGTTGCTTCTTGTTGTTGTTTATTTTTTGTTGTGATTGTGTCTTTGTTATGTTTTTGTTTGTTTGTTTGTTTGTTTTTTCTTACTTGTGGGTTTTGATTAACTTCGTTGTGTAGTTAAGGGTTTGATAGCATTATCATTATCATTATGATGATATTAATAATTATTATGATTAATCTTATTATATTCATTGTTATTGTAATTGTCATTGGTATCATCATTGTTATTATCATTGTTATCATCATTTAATTGTGATTACTACATCTACTACTACTACTATTACTACTTTTATTAGTATTATCTTTGCCAGTATCATCATTTCCATTATCATTGTTAGCATTATCTTTATTATCATTATCATCATCATAATTACCATTATTGTTATTATCGTTGTTATTATTTTAATTGTTATTATTGCTAATATTCTGATTATCATCATTATCATTATTGTTAATATTCTTAATATAATCTTCAATGTTATCATTATCATTATTATCATTAGTATTGTTAATTGTAAGATGATTATTATCATCATTATTTTTATTATCATTATCGTTATTATCACTTCTGTTGTTGTTTTCCTCAATGCTTATCATCATCCTCACCATTATACAATTTACTCAGCTATTCTTCGTATCAGCCTTTTACCTGAACGTAAAGCAAAGAGACGTCAAAATACTCGCCTTTTAAAGTCTACATCCCCCCCCCCACCTCCCCCCAGTGCATCAGCAGTGACGTCAGCATGAAGAACTACCCCGTGGAAGCTCCGAGACCCGCGGAATGGCGGAAGGTGACGGCGGTGGTCAAGGCTAGGTAATGACAGGGATGCTAATGATAAATTAAATATGATGATGGTGATTAAGATATGATGTAATTGAATAATGATATTGATAATAAGGTTAAGGTGAAGATAAAGTTAATGCTAATAATATCGGTAATGGTGATGCTCATGGTTAAGAATAGCAATGATATATTATACATGTACGCATACATGCGCGGACACTGTAAATGGACGTCACACTACACCTCCAGAACTCACCCCCCATATATATATATATATATATATATATATATATATATATATATATATATATATATATATATATATATATATATATATATACATGTATGTATGTATGTATGCATACACACACACGCACACGCACACACACACACACACACACACACACACGTACACACACACACACACACACACACACACACACACACACACACACACACACACACACACACACACACACACACATATATATATACATATACATAAACACACAGACACATGTATGTATGTATGTATGTGTATGTGTATATACGTCTATATACTCATCCTTACCTCAGACTACAGGAGCTCCGCAGCGGCCAGCAGGAGGAGAAAACGCACGAGAAAAGACTCAGGACTTCGAGTTCTCAAGACGATGTGCAAGACGAGGACGACCACCTCCTCCTCGAGCTGACCGAGAACGAATACAAGGAGCTGCTCTACCCCCAGCTCGACCTCAAGTGCAGACAGAAGGTCGAGAAACAGCTGATTCTCATCACGGTTGGTTCGGATTCTTCTATTTGTTTTTTTCGCCTTCGTTTATTTTGTTTTGTTTTTCATTTTCATTTTCGCTTTCATTTCTTTTTTTGTTTTTGGGTTGTTGCTTTTGGTTATTTTAGGGATTAAAGTTTTTTTTTTTTTCATTTATCGCGAGTTTAGTTTTCTTTCAAGACTCGGTTGGTTGTGGTTATAGTAAAGATGATGATAATGATTGTAATGTTGATGCAGGTGAAGTCATGATAACAAAAAAAATAACAATAAAACCTGATGATAAAATTATATAGTAATCACAGTATTGTAATGTTAATGATAACGACGACAATTGTTTTTTATTATCATCTTCAACATCACTGCATTAAAAACAACGACAACGGAACGACACAGATAAACAAACAATAATGACACGATAATGATAACGACAATCACACAGCGATAATACAATAACAATAATGATAATAAACACACACCAATGTTGACAAGACAAGGATGAAAAAAACGCATAAAGAATTCAACAAGACAAAAAAAAAAAAAAAAAAAAAAAATGACGATAACACAACACCTTTCAGTTCATGATGAGACGCTTAAGAGACGCCTTCAACGCCCGCTTCGACGCCGCCCACCAGAAGAAGGGGCGTGTCATTGAGGAGGTCCATCGGCTGACGCGCAGAGAAAGGCAGTTGAAGGCAAGGAGAGAGGGGGAGGGAGAGAGAGGGAGAGGGAGAGAGAGAGAGAGAGAGAGAGAGAGAGAGAGAGAGAGAGAGAGAGAGAGAGAGAGAGAGAGAAATAGGTAGAGAGAAAAATAGATAGAGGGAAAGACAGATAGAGAGAGAAAATGACAGATAGAGAAAGAGAAAGAGTTAAAAAGAGAGAAAGACAGATGGAGAGAGAGAGAGAGAGAGAACGAGATAAAAAGAGAGAAAGACAGATAAAGAGAGAGAGCGAGAAAGAGTTAAAAAGAAAGAAAGACAGATGAAGAGAGAGAGAGAGAGAGAACGAGATAAAAAGAGAGAAAGACAGATAAAGAGAGAGAGCGAGAAAGAGATAAAAAGAGAGAAAGATAGATAAAGAGAGAGAGAGAGAGAAAGAGAAAGACCGAGAGAGAAAGAGGGTGAGAGAGAGAGAGGAAGAGAGAAAGATAGATAAAGAGAGAGAGAGAGAGGGAGACAGCCAGGTAGACAAAAACAAATGTATACCCCAAAAGCGCAAAATCTCACCCCCCCCTTCTGCTCCCCCAGGCCGAGTTAGTGAGCATGCGAGAGGGGGCAGGGGGGGCGGGTAACCCCCTAGGCGTCCGGCCCCCAGCTTCACCACGCAACGTAACCAAGGTAACGGTCCGGCAGAGTTGTAGTTCTTCGTGAAAGAAAGAAATGTTGTGGAAAAGAAAAATCATGTTTTTTTGTTTTGTTTTTGTTCGTATGTTTATTTCGTGTGTGTGTGTGTGTGTGTGTATTTTAGGACGAGTGACTTGATATTCGTTAACATTGTGGAGTATTGTTTTAATAGTAATTCTTCATACTACTCTCCTCCTCCCTTTTTCTACGCTCTTCTCCTTCCTCCTCCCTTCCCTCCCCTCCTCCTCTTCCAATTCCTTCCCCTCCTCCTCCCTCCCTCGCTTCCACCCTCTATTTATTTCCCTTCCCTTTCTCTTTCTCCTTCCTTTTCCCTCCCCCTTCTTCTTCCACCCTTCTCTCTCCTCCAATTCTCTTCCCTTCCCTCCATCCTCTCTTCTTTCTCCATTTCCTTTCTTCATCTCCTCCTTCCTTTTCCCTCCTTCTTCTTCCTTCCTCCTCCGCTTCCCTCCCCTTCTCTTCCCTCCTCCTTTCCTTTTCTTTCTTCTTCTCCTTTATCCTGCCTTCCCTCCCCTCCTCATCATCCGTTTCTCTCTCCACCCTCACTTTTCTTCTTCCCTTCCCCTCCCTTCCTTTACCTCTTCTTCCCCTCCCCCCCCCTTCACTCCGTTCCTCCCTTCTTTCAATCTTCTCTCTTCTACCTCCCCCTCTTTTCCCCCTGCCCTTCCTCTCCCCTCCCCTCTTCCCCCGTCCCCACCTCGCTCCCCTCTGCCACCCTCCCCCCTGACAGAGCGAGGTTGAGGAGGAGGATGAGTACGACCCCACGTGGATGCCCGAGGAACGACCCGAACTTCTCTTGTTTGTCGAGGAAACGGAAGTAAGTGGAGTCGTGCCAAGGCTTTTCGTAGAGCTGTGATGTTTCTCTATATTACACGCAAATAAACTCACACACGTTTCGGATCTCTTTCTCTCTCTCTCTCTATCTATCTATCTCTGTCTCTCTTTCTCTCTCTCTCTCTCTCTCTCTCTCTCTCTCTCTCTCTCTCTCTCTCTCTCTCTCTCTCTCTCTCTCTCACTTACGCACACGTACACATACAAACACACACACACACACACACACACACACACACACACACACACACACACACACACACAAACACACACATACGTATATATAAATTTATCTTAATTTGATATTGCAGTTTTTAGATTGTTGCATTTTACGTATAGCTATTCTATATAAATTACTGATCTTCCTAAAAGTGGTTTCCCTGAAGTTAAAATGTTTTATTCTTCCTCCTGCCCTCCCCCTCCCCTCCACCACCCCTCCCCTTCTCTGTGCACCTCCCACTCTCCTTCCCCTCCCTCCTCCTTCCCTTCCCCAACCCTTCCCCCTCTTTATGCCCCTACCACTCTCCATCCCTTCCCTTTCTCTACCCTCCTCTCCCCCCCTCCCCCCGTTTTCCTCCTCACCCCACCGTCTCCCATCCTCTGTCCTTCCTCCCTCCTCTTCCCCTCCCCTTCTCCTCCCCTCCCCTCCCCTCCCCAGGTGAGCGACGACAGCACAGGGAGCGAGGCGCCCCCCACCCTCCGCCTCGCCTCCTCTTCTTCCTCCTCCGGCTCTTCCTCCTCCTCCTCCTCTTCCTCCTCCTCTGTTGCCGCCTCAACGCCCACCACCCAGTCTCCGGCCTCTGTGGGTTCGGGCGTCGCGTGGGCGGAGGCGAGGGCGGCCTTCCTTTCCGGACCCCGCCCCCCAGGCAGAGGCAAGGAGCCCCAGGAGGACAAGAAGCAGATGCAGGTAAGGGGGCGTGGGTGAGGGCGGGGACGTGGGCGTGGGCGGGGGCGTGAATAAGGGCGGGAGCGTGGATGAGGGCGGGACGGGGATGGGGCGCGGGCGGGGTGAGTAGGCTTTCGAAGGAATTTTAGGCGAGGTCCTCTACATCTATGGGTCAGGGTGATGGGCGGGAGTAAAAATGGGATTGATTTGAGAAGAGTGTGTGTATATTACTATGATGAAATAGGTCAAATCAAAATCAGTGTATTACCTTTAAATTATAAATATTCCATGTACTGTATCTGCCCCCCCCCCCTCTCTCTCTCTCTCCTCCCTTATTCCCTCCCCTAATTCGTCACTCACTCCCGCCATCCTTTTCTTTAACACTTCCCTCTGCCACTCCTTCCTCTCTTCCTCC
>NW_028234422.1:37564693-37574693 GCF_977035675.1 Penaeus japonicus | reverse complement strand
TTCACAAAAGTGTACATAGGGCACATGTGCACACATGCCCACACACGCACAAAATAATAAAAAGATTGAACCATAAGAGACAAAAATTACAAGAATTGAGCATTTCACAGCTTAAGACACACCTAAAATCTTACATCCTCACATTCACTTTCTCACTCTAGCTACAATCTTTCATGACAAAACTGCGAGTGATGATGACGGGATTACGCTTGATGATGATGGGCAGGGAGAGGGGCAGGGCAGGTTACCATGGTGACAATGAGGGGGACCTGATTCAGGTAGTGATGACCGGGCCTCTTCCAGTGAAATCAGCAGGGCTTCTGTGGACGAATGTGAGTTTCCGCCTGAGTAACAGTAAATACTCTTGCACCAGGGGATTGTGTTATAAACTTTATGAATCACAATTTCTACTGTCAACACCTTTCCAAGCAATTCTTGAGTAGGGTGACTTTTCTTCCATAATATAACAAATTTGATATCATAACTTTTATTCCTTTATCTTTTCTGTGCAATAATACTGTAATGTTGAAACCAGCTGGATAATCTGCTTTCCAAGAGAAAAGAATGAGGACTCATGGGAATCGAGCCGCCAACTGAATTTCACAACACCCCAGACTCCAGTATGGACTGACACACTTTGGAGGGTTTGAAACCTCAGAATTATCACTCAGGCTGTTAGGTATCCGATGATTCATATCCAAAAATGAAAGGAACAGTCTCTTCTTTACTCTTTTTAATGTATGAAACCACCCAAAAGCAAGGGAGGGAAAAGATCCATACAAAACTTATCTTAAAAGATACTCTGAAAAGAGTAAAACCAAAGGTCACATTCACTCATGCCTTGAACCATCAAATGTCTGTTAAAAAATAGAGGGTGCTTTAAAGTGGCTTAAAATGCACACCCATTTACGCCTTGTTCAAAGGAGCGATCCCTCGAGAAATTCCTTTTTGATTTCTTGGGACAACCCTGATGATTTTCAACCCTGATGAAAGTCATCCCTATATGGAAGCCAAAAATTCATAAGGAAGAGAAGAGGAAGCAGAATATATATATATATAAAATGACTGATTAAAAATGATAACAGGCAAAGGGAAGAAAAAAATAAAAATAAAAAATTAAAAAAACGGAAGTCACTACAGTCACATTCTTAAGGTTATTGCAATGAACAATTTGGTGAAATCTAGCAGAGACAAGGAGCAAACAAACGTTCAGCATTCTCAACCTTTCCATTAGGGGTTGCAAGAAAAGCAAACAAATCAAGTGCAAACTTTGCAAAAGGAGGCATCTCGAGGTGGCTGAAGACGGACATTACAAATCTCCAAAAGTCAATACTTAATGATCCTCAGCCAGCTCGCCAGCAGCTTCAATGTCATCCTATCTAATATGTACATTCGAGACCCTATGCGCCATCGGCCTTCCTCCTCTGCACCTTATCCAAATGAAAGTTAACCTTAAAACTGGTTTTCACGATCAATATGGACCACAGGTCACTTCAATATAAATGACAACCACATCACTCTCAAAATGCGGTGTAGTTATGAGGTATAAGGAACCACTATGTACTGATTAATACCATGGTTGAATAATATGAGGGAGAGAGCGTGTATGTAGCTGAAACACTGTGTCAGTTTGATGTGCTTGGTAAAAATGTCAATCATGAGGGTGCGTACTTGAGTTTCAAGAACTCACAGACAAGACCATGATAACAACTCTTGGAAAAATTAGAACTCATCCCATTAATTACCTATTACGTAAAACTACACACTATACATTGTGTTATTTGCAGCTTTAGATGTAGAATCATCATTGATGTACATATATATATATCTATAAAAAGAGGAGAACATAATGAGGGATGAAAAAAGAACATCTTGCCAAAATAAGGTACGTAAAAAAGTGATAAACAAGGGAGATGAAATAAAATAAAAAAAGTAAAAACAGGGACACAAAAAAGTCAAGAGGGGCCTACATCTATCCATCACATTACAAGCCAGACTCCTTATTTGAGTCAAACTCACTTATGCCATAAATTTTTCTTCTGGATCATTACATCTTCAACTTGCAGCTATTCACTGGAACACTACTAACTCTCAACCCCTTTTTTGACAAATAATAACAAAAAGGGTAAAGTACAAATACATATTTACAGAATGTTAGCAGATGATGATGATGAAGAAGAAGAAGAAAAGCCCCACTTTCTACCTTATTTTTAAAAAAATACAAATGTTTGCATGCACTGTCCTGGCCAAGTAATCCACACTCTTGAAGGCAAAAACAGAGACCAAGATAAAATGCTTTTGAGCTTGGGGACATCCATCATTTTGTAGTCTAATTTCCTTTTGTAACTCATGAGAAAAAGTTTTGTCTTAGATTGACTTCGTGTTCCTGGACAGCTGAAGCATTCCAGTACTCAATGTTCAATGCCATATCCTGACAGAGACTGCTGTACTGATCAAATTATGGTGAATGATGCAACAGAATAACTAGAGAAGTAATAGATGTTATTGTGATATAATAATAACAATAATAAAAATAATAATGATATAGATAGCAATACCAATAATAATAACCATAATATCAATAAGAACAAATAATGCAGATAAAAATTATCATTTCTTTTACAAGTACTAGTAATAATCATAATTCTATCCATGATGTTAATAAAATAATACAAAAGAGATCATAAAAAAAACTATAATATCAAACCATAAAATCAACGGCACACAATAACCCTACAAAACAATGACAGAAATATCAATGATGAAAAATGCAATCAGCTTTCAGACCGATGGAGAAAAGTATCAATTTGCCCCCCCGGTGAATCCACATTCGTAACCACAAGGCAAGCTACAAGGTCCTTAACAAGCTGAAGTAGCCTGAAGTCTGAAAAAATACACTCTGAATACAAACACAATATAATGCTTTTTTTGTGTAAACATATTCATTCTCTCTCTCTCTCTCTCTCTCTCTCTCTCTTTCTCTCTCATACTCTCTCTCTTTCTTTTTCTTTCCTCTATCTAAAAAAAGAACACATTATTGAGAAATAAATCTGTACAATCCTGCTGATGTTTGGTAGTAAGCATACCATTACATGTGAACTCCCCCAAAATACCATTTACAGATAATATCAAAACCCAATGGCTCAGGAAAACCACTGCCATTCAACAAGGACCTTATTACACCAACAGCGCTCACAACCGCATTTCTCCCTCCACTCTGCAACACAATTTTCTCTTCTTGCAGGCTGGGTTCTGTCCCTTTTATACCTGCTTATTTGGCTTGCTCATGTAGTTATACACAATTTCATCTTTTTTTCTTCTTTTTTTTTTTCTTTTTTTTATTACACACTGTATATAACATATAGAAAAAATAAAAAAGATGGAAAAAAAAGGGGGGAAGGGGGAAAAAGCCTACCTGTATAAAAATCTTTTTGTGCTTGCCTGAATAAAGCAAAATGTAAAAAGGAGAGACCCCAAAAAGACTCTTCTGCTTTCCTCTCACATACACTGCTTGACCTAATCGAGGAATCATCAACTCTAAAATCTGGACCAACTTTACCTGGATTTAAGGCCTTGTTAAAAGAAATGAAAGAACAAAACAAATATTGTCTATATAAAGGTACCTTTCCTTTAGAAAGAAATTTCATGGACTTTTGGATACAGTACTTGAGATGTAATGGTTTCTTAGATTCAGGTAAAAGTGGGAGCAGCTTCCAATTGAAAGAAAAAAAGAAAAAAGAAAGAAAGAAAGAAGAAAAAAAATGATAATAATGAAAAAAAGAAAGAAAAAAAAAATCACTCCAGGTGCATAGGTGGGACATAAATATTTTGTAAAGTACATTACCAATAATTTTGTGCACAAATTGTTATGTACCAGATGAATCACTGCAACACTGCAAAAGCCATGCAAGGCTAATTGGTTTATTCTTCAAGCTATTGAATATTCAATTTTTGTTATGGATACTAATGTATTTTCCACCAATATATTTCTAAAAATTCTGCAATCAAAGCTTGTGGCAAGAATAATACACATGCAATTCCTTTTTTTTAAAAAGTCATTCTTTACAAAACCATGTAGGATGAAAAGGTATGAGATGGCACCAATAATAAAACATATTTACTGGCTAATCCAATATAAATGGATGGGGGCAAAATCAAAGTAGAATGTAGGCACAATTACTGACTGGGGTGAAAGCCACAGAAACACAAACCAAAAACTGTATAGGGTGCCAGCCGACTACTATTCATCTCCTGCAATGGCCTCCCTCAGTCTATCACTGTGTGTAGGCCAAAGCACCCTTAAGCCTGGCCAAGTTTCCATTCATTGTTTTCAGCAAGGTCTCTTTCATTGTTTCTGTTAAGATGCTGTTTAGAGCAGCCTCCTGGTATGAATGGCCGCTGACTTCAGAAATGATGTGGTACTCGAGGTGGAGCTCCTGCACTGGGGATCTAGGTGTGGTAGGGAGCCACATAGGTAGCAGGAAAGAGCCCCCTGCGGTTGCCCATTTCGCCACTCCACCAATGGGGGTCCGACCGATCTGTGACAGTGATGACATCACCTCGCTTGAATTCTAACTCGCCCTGCTCCTGGGGGGTGAAGTCGTATAGGGCTTGCACTAAAAACTGTAAGGAGAAAAAAGAAAAGAGAATAAATAAACACTATGGAAAATACAAAATTTATGCTTCTACATTTTGAAACAATGTGCAGACAACAATCAATAGGAAATTGTCTGAAAACCTGATTCTACATACTTCTTCCGGAGTCATGTCTTTGAGCTTAATGTCGTGAGACCGGGACACGGACGCTGACCGATGGTACTCCACCAACTCATTTAAGGAGTTAAACTTGACGACCCAGAGGAAGAACTTGCCTTGCGCGTCCCTCAAGACTTTAAAGTGTTGAACACCATCTCCACATCTGGAAAGGAGAAACTTTGCATTAGTAACAGGGAACATGTTCTTGCATTCCTGCATCTGGAGGTTCTGCACATATGAACACCCATAGTACAAGACATTTATATGTTGTGCATGAAGAAACAAACGTAAGATGAAAATGGAAATGTGCAAAAAAAAATTCTTCCCTCTATCTCAGTTCTTAGTTTTTATAAATGTAGATATTCAGGGTTAAATATGTGATTTGGTGGAGAAATCAGGCCAATGGGCAACCTCCAAATGTATGTCTGAACAATAAATCCTGCATTGTAATATAAGTAAACTAATATGGTTAAATATCAAAATAATGATATAAGCAGAGGTAAACATAAGTGGATCTTGTAATATAAGTAAAGTATATAAAAACAATAGTACACTAAAAGAGAAAGATAATAAAATAAAAAAGAGAGTGCAAGATAGAAAAATATATATGGAAATAAATTAGCATACATGCATTGATAGATAGATTATCAAAAAAAATGATAGTAATGTTAAAGCTAAGCTTTGAACATGCAGCTTGCTATCTATAACAATACAGTGACAGAAAGACCTATATATTTAAATATACTGATATTTCCTTTAGATTTTAATATATCTTGATATTTCCATTGTATTTTTTTTTCTTTCCTTATTGGGACTTTAGTCTTGCTTTTATTCTATGTTTCCCAAAGGCTTTCAAGGGGAAAGTTCTGATTATGGCTATCAGTAATTCTCCTTAAAATGGTAATTGTCCATCACTTTCCTTCCCAGGGAAGTGAGAGAAAATGTACGTACAGAGTACCCCCCCCCCCCATACATAATGGCCAAAGAACAAGAAACAGAATTTTGCAAGGTTTGTATGTATTACATATTTTGTGCATGAATAAGAGGAGGAGGAGCTCTGGGTCATGAGAATCAAGACTAAGTTAACCAATTGATGCTGAGCTCATGCCAAAGTGGCTCCACAAAAGTTCAGGGAGTCAATTAACAGGTCCAGCTAACCTTGCCTATACCCCATCCCTTGAATTATATATATATATATATATATATATTTATATATATATATATATATATATATATATATATAAACAACTAAATATCTTTTATCACTATTACAATTCTTGTTGTTATCATTACTATATCCTAATCATTATCATTATAATAATAAATGTAGTAAACATAAAAACTTTACAACAAAAAATTCAAGGAATAAGATAAATACTTAACCCATTGCAGACAGGGCGCCTAAAGACCTAACTGGTCGTCAGGGTGGGCAGTCTACGACACTAGCATCACCAGCTAAAAATTAAGAGGGACAGGAAAGGTTTTCTCCACCCTCCGGGTAGTGCAGACTAGCCCAAATAATATTTTTCCATAAATCCAATATAATCCAATCTGGAGCTAGCAACGTTACAGCCATAATACTTAGTGACTGTGCCTATTTCAACTGTGAGCAGATCCCAATGTCATGTCATGTACACATTGACTCCCGTCTTTTAGGCCTAATCGGTGCTGACATGTATGCCATGACATCCGTATACAATGGGTTAAGAATCTAGAGGCCTATAAATTAACTCCTTGATAACTAAGCACTTGTGGAGTAATTTATTTGTATAAAAAGGGGAAAAAAAAAGGGTAGTAAAAAGAAGAGTGCATATATGCAGGCATTCCTGGTATTGATGGGCTAATATATACATACATACATATCTATATATATCTATATCTATCTATCTATCTATCTATCTATCTATATATATATATAAAATATATACACAGAATAACTCAAAGAACATACGGGCCTGTGAAAAAATAAAGTAGGCCCTACTATACACTGTACTTTTTTAGTTGTTTCCTCATATTCCCCCCATGCAGGATGGCCCCTGTCAGAATTCTTCTTCCAAGCAAATGAACTGTCAATACTTCATGCTAAAAATCACAACTATATTTAGATATCAGAGTCATACAAAGAAAATGGGAGAGAGCAAACAAACAATATTATATTCTAGGGAAAATTACTATTGAAGAGATTACCTCAGTTTTATCCTAATTAATTTGAAATTTAATTATACTAATGGGAACACAAACCAAATGCACAGAAAATCTTATCTTTAACCCTATCATTTTTTTTTTTCCTGTATGAATATTCATTTTTTTTTGTTTTTGTTTGCTTTTGGATATATATATTTCTTTTATTATTACTAAGATTTATTTTTTTCTAAATCAAAATCCTTTGACAATTTCATGTCAATCTTCTTATAGCTATGAGCAGTTTGCCTCACTACCTCGCATATAAGCTAAATTAGTTGTTTTCTTCCTTTTAAAGAGATTCTTTCAGCCCCCCCTACCCCCAAAAAAGTGCAACATTAATAAACAATACATAACACTCCAGAAAATCTGTAATTCTTTATACGATTCCCTATCATTATTACAACAATAGAAACTGTTCCTCTACAAAGACAAAAATCTCAAAGATCAACATGAGCTCAGCATTGGTCAACACACAAACTTGCACCAAATGGTCCTTATACAATTTTACTTTGTTAACATGCAATCCTATGTCATTCCTACATCTTTAGTGCCGCTTCTATAAGCCCTGTAATTCCAAAGTCAATGTATCACAACAATATGTCTTTAGTTATCTTCCCCCTGAGCCCCATTTCAGAAATATAACATCATGATTATCATTCTTTTATTACTATCTTTTTTTATTTACTTATTTAAAGAGGCTTAAAATGCCTATATGTCCATGCTGTATGCTATCAACATATGGGATAGGGAGAGATGGAGGGCAGAATGAGAAGTGAAGAGAGAGGAAAGGGAAAGGTAGGGGTGATGAGGGAGGGAGGGAGAGAATGAGAAGGAGGGTGAGAGAAGGAGGAGGAGAGGAAGAGAAAAAGAGGAAGAGAAAGACAGAAACGGGAGAGGGTGAGAGAAAGAGAAAGAGAAATAGAGAGAGAGAGAGAGAGAGAGAGAGAGAGAGAGAGAGAGAGAGAGAGAGAGAGAGAGAGAGAGAGAGAGAGAGAGAGAGAGAGAGAGAGAGAGAGAGAGAGAGAGGAGAGAGAGGGAGGAAGAGAGAGAGAGGGAACAGAGAGAGAGGGAGAGAGAGAGAGAGAGAGAGAGAAATAGAGAGAGAGAGGGAAATAAAGAGAGAGAGAGAGAGAGAGAGAGAGAGAGAGAGAGAGAGAGAGAGAGAGAGAGAGAGAGAGAGAGAGAGAGAGAGAGAGAGAGAGAGAGGGGGGGAGAGAGAGAGGAGGGAGGAAGGGAGAGAGAGAGAAATAGAAAGAGAGAGAGAGAAATAGAGAGAGAGAGAGAGAGAGAGAGAGAGAGAGAGAGAGAGAGAGAGAGAGAGAGAGAGAGAGAGAGAGAGAGAGATGAAGGAAAATGGAAAAAAAGAGAGAATGAGCACTATCACTAAATGAGGGGGATATGTAGGGAGAGAGGAAACCTTGGACAAAACACTCTGAAAAGCATTACTATCAGTATCATCACCCATATCTATATCAGTGTTTTAACAATAAAATGTGTTATTACAAGTTTTACAATACATTTTGTAGCATAATCAAAGTGCAATTCCTCTAACTAACAATATTCTATTTCATTCATGCAAACTATTCACAAATGATGAACTGAAAAATAAAGACTTGGAAATATCCATTTCAATAACAATCACTTAATCACTAGCAAACATTTTGGTTAAGGTAACATTCAGTAATAAGAACAGTAATAACACAATATCCATATCAATAACAACAATAATGCAGTAATAATAACGATGATGATGATGGCGATAACAAAGAATAATTATCATAAGAAAAACAATATAAATATTAACAATGTCAAACATCATGATGGAGGTGAACTTAATATGAACTTAAGAAATCATATCATCATAAAAAGTACTATAAGTTAAGACTTCTACAACTAAATAATAATATAAATAACCTGGTAACACTGGAAACATGCGGCATCTATTAGCCACTATTTTTTTTTTCCTTTTTTACATAGAGATGCTTCCACAAATGCTTAGTCACCATGGAGTTAGTTGATTAATTTACCCATTTCTTGAATATTTGAGGAAAAAAGTATTGATTTCCATTGCTCTAGTAATCATAACCTGTATTTGTTATTTACATCATTGCTATTATAATCATCATAATGTTGATAACAATAATCATAGCAGTAATATACATTTTTTAAAACTTTCCATATTAATAGAGGAATGAGGTAAACAGGTGAGGTCCAGTAGGCCTACTAATTTGTACTTTGGTGAATAGGTACTTGTGGAACCATCTATAAGTAAAAAGGAAAGAAAAGAAAAAAAAACAACAATGACAGTGGACTCTGCATACGCATGCACACACACATGCACACACACATGCACACACACATACACAAACACACACACACGCACACACGTGCGCACACGCACGCACGCACGCACGCACACACACACACACACACACACACACACACACACACACACACACACACACACACACACACACACACGTGCGCACACGCACACACACACACACACACACACACACACACACACACACACACACACACACACACACACACACACACACACACACACACACACACACACACACACGTGCACACACACACACGTGCGCACACACACGTGCGCACACACACGCACACACACACACACACATAAACACACACACATAAACACACACACATAAACACACACACATAAACACACACACTCTCACTCTTTCAGCATCTACGGGTTAATCAGAAATATAATTGTTACATTAATAATAATAAAAATGATAACAATAATATTAACAGTACCAACAATAACAACAATAGCAACAAAAACAATCACAATAGTAACACTACTGATGAAAATGACATCAAATTCATACAGAAACGAACAGTCAACGGAAATGGCTATTTATCAATAAGCAAGTATGTAGAACCCAATTGAAAAGTACACACACTTGTATCCTTAAAAAATATCGGTGAAAATATACCAGCACTTTCATCTGATTTTTACACTTATCTATCATTGTTTCATCTTGTTGTTTATCTAACTCTATCTTGTCTATCATGTTGCACT
>NW_028234422.1:37554693-37557193 GCF_977035675.1 Penaeus japonicus | reverse complement strand
GAAGTGGGCTCCCGGATATTTTGGCAGCAGCATGCATTTTCTCCTTCCTCGTAAATATTTGAGCAGGGATGCTGCTTCCCAAGCTGAAGGGCTGGCACAAGAACACAAAGGGTGTGTGTGTATTTATTTAAGTGCAAATCTATGGCACTAGAGATATTAATCCTATCATGAGGGATGCTTTAATAACAGTTGGAAAAATAGAGAGTGGTAGCAAGAGTGGGGGAGGAGAGAGAGAGAGAGTGAGAGTGAGAGTTAGAGTGAGTGAGTGAGTGAGTGAGTGAGTGAGTGAGAGAGAGAGAGAGAGAGAGAGAGAGAGAGAGAGAGAGAGAGAGAGAGAGAGAGAGAGAGAGAGAGAGAGAGAGAGAGAGAGAGAAAATATTTACCTTAAGAATCTGCCCTTTCCTAAAACTGAGCTCATCCTCAGCTGTGGCGTTAAAGTCATGTTTTGCTATCGCCTCCATGGTGAAATCTGGAGAAGAAATAATGAATACAATGAAAATCATGTTACAGTAATTTTTAATCAATCAATCAATCAATGGGAAAAAAAAAAAAATAATCAAGCCAAAATCTTCCTTATAACATCAATATATGAGAAAGAATATCTTGACTTAGACATCTTAGAGCCACAAATATGACCACCATTCCCACAAATGCCTACAGAATAGTGTTAACCTTCTTATGTGATAGAAAAATATATCTGGAACCATAGCACCCTTTATCCCCCCCCCCTCCAAAAGAAATATAAAACATATAACAACAGTTGCATCTGGTCTGTTCTCTCTTTTTTATTTATCATCTACACAACTTAAACACAGTAACTTGAACAAATCTGAAAAAAATAAAATAACATGAAATAATGAAGTCCTCGAACAAAGTAACAATACACCATCTCTCCCTCTCTCTTGTATTTCCATCCCCCGTCATTCATGAACTGAATAATACCAGCGAGAACATGGAGAATAACAATACTAACAATAAAGACATGTGCCAATTCTAAAACCTTGAGTGGGTTGAAAAAAATGAAGGAATTGTTGTCTGTGATGCCGGTGAAGTTGTGCAACACGTTTTGCACTCTGACATGATTCTCAGGCAGGGTGCTTTCTATCTGGCACACTGTTATACAAGCAGTGATGAATCTCCAAGGGTGAAGGGGGGTGGGGGGGAGAGCTATCCATCCTTACTGTAGGGCTCACTCCCCCAATGCCCTTCTCGCTTTTTATTTAGAAGGGAAACTTATCAAGAATGAGGATAAAAGAAAAAAGGGGGGGATGCCAATGTAAAAATATTCTAAATTTGCAAGGAATATGGTAACCTTGGTAATAATAATGATACTGAGGAAAATATTAACAATATGAACAGTAATATTGATTACAATACAGTGAGTTATGATGAGAGGACATATCCAAAGTGAATGACAGTAACAAGAATACTACAATTACAATAATACCCTTGGCACTAATAATAACCCTATAACAATCTAACATAAATATCTAATAATATGAACAAGAACAATTATAACAACTGATAAAGAAGATGAGTAATGTTTCTATTATTTGATTACAGCTTAAAATAAGAATGTAAACAGACAGAAAGAAAAGTATTATTCATACTAGTTTCATTGATAGCATTGTTCTTGCAATCATTAACAATAATGACACTACTGACTCAGTGCAGACAATGGAAAAAAAATTGATATGAATCTTCCTTATCTATCTATCTACATATACTGAGGATGTGTGAAATCAAAACTGATATTGACAAAGTTCCTAGGATGTACAGCATGTAACCCTTATATTCTTGGTATCTGTGTTCAAGATACATATTTTAGGGGAGGGGGGTATTCAAAATAAGAACTACATGAAATAGTCTAAGGCATTGCAAAGCCCACTTCTGAAATTTGCAAAATAAGAAATATCAAAAACAACAAAATGGAAAACTCACAGATACCACTAGTCTGATCCATGCAGTTCTTCCATCTTTATTATCCTCACTTTTAGCATGATTAATAAGATCTGGCTTACACATCCCCATCCATGCCAAATGCACATGATTACACACAGATATAAATAAACAAAAACAAAGTCACTATCTACACATCTACATAGGCCTACCCCTATCTGTAATCTTCACCTATAGCTACTAATGCCTATGGGATAAACTGATATCTAAATACCTAGCTATCACATATTTGGTATAATGAACTAAATATACATGATAATAAGCCATAACACATTGCGACAAATCAAATATGGTAATATGAGCTCCAATTACCATTCTAACAGTAAAAACAACAGATAATTATGATCATTGTTTTGTTACTTACGATGATGATTATAAAGACAACAATGGAAATAACCATGGAAAAAAATAATGATATTAATATAAATAAGAATAATGATAGAAATACAGCAATAATAATGAGGAAATAATATGAATGAAAATAATACTAATAATATCAATTACCTGTAACTAATAAGAAAAAACATAGACTAAATAGGAA
>NW_028234422.1:37514693-37524693 GCF_977035675.1 Penaeus japonicus | reverse complement strand
AAACCAGACGGACCCAAGCCCTCATTCGTGGAAACAAACACACAGTGCCATATAACAGAGCGAAACAACGAACCAAAACCGCTGAGTCATGTAATCTTTTGATCTCGTTCTATGTACTGGAAAATATGAATAAGTTGTATCCGAAATTTGCAATGTAATATAGTGCCATGAATATATATATATATATATATATATATATATATATATATATATATATATATGTATGTATGTATGTATGTATGTATGTAACGCATCAATGTTTGCCCCGTCCTTTGTTAACCAGAGTGGTAAATAATGGACTAAACTAAACTATCACAATACCATTTTTCTTTCGATCAAAGATCACTAAAGTTATTGAATCCTAAAAAAAAAAAAAAAAAAAAAAATCGAACGGTATGCTAGCAGAAAGCGTCTGTGATAAATATCTTGATATATCCATTCTACAGTTTTTTGTTACTCGGCTATCAGGGTCAGTGTGTGACAACCATATTACGGAAATAACATTGTAGAGCTCAGACTCATACAGCTTGGGGAGACCAACAACAAAAGAGAAGAAAATGAAGGAGGCAAATGTGTTAGAATATATCAATAAATACATAAATTACATAATACAAAATACAAATACGGAAGTGAAAACTACAAAACACGAATACATCAATAGACCATAAGAAAAGAAACCTCACCAAGTACAGTAATCAGCATGGCCTTTAAACACATGAACCCCAGAAGGCTTTACGATAGCGTGCCATGGACAGTGTTCAACAGTGTTCAGTGTTCAGCTTTCCACGCAATTTCCACTACAGAATATGCGAGATTAAAACGCGACCACAGAAGTAAGTCTTGTTGGTTCTACATTTTGGTCTGAAATCCGACAAGAGAACGCGTAACCAATGAAGAACAACCAATGGAGGTTCACTTTGTCTTTCAACTCTTTTCCCTCCTCCTCTTCCCTCATCTCCAAATATTCTCTCACTATACTTTTCGTCTCGTTAATAATAATATTATATTCCCTTTTTTCGAGGGTGTATATATCCTCTGGTCGAATTTCAAAGCGAAAAAAACATCTATTTTTCTTTTAGTACTGCTGTCCTTTTATATAATTTCTTAAACATACAGTTGTAATCGAGGTATCTATCTACTTATCGATTTATCTATCTATCTACACTGTCCATATCTATATATTATATACTACCTATCAATATCTATCAATATCATTCTATTATACAATACTTCATATCTATACTTATATTAACTATCCATTTTCCTATCGAGCTATCTATTTATCTATCTAAATAACAAGCCATTTATCTAAATATCTATCTAGCTATCCAAATAAGTTTCCACTTATATATCTAACTAACTATTTTTATCTATCTATCTAACTAAATATATTTCTATCTAACTATCCATTTATCTATATATCTATCAATCTATTTAACCAACTACCCATTTACCTAACTCACTAACTAAGTAGCTATCTATCTATCCAGTCAATTAAACAATTATATGTCTATTTATTTATCTGATTTATCTATCTATCCAGTCAGCTATCCAATCATGTGTTAATTCATTTATCTGATCTATCTATTAAACTAACCATCCATTTATCTATCTATCTTTCTATCTATCTACTTATCTATCTGTCTATCTATCTGTCTATCTATCTATCTATCTTTCTATCTACCCATCTATCTATCTATCTTTCTATCTTTCTCTTACCAAACGTATTTCCAAAATCTCTCCCTTATCTCCCTCCTGTGTTTGAAAATTCTCCTTTCACTTTCATACTTGAATTTCCTATTGCGTAGACTCGAATAAATCCATATAACAAAATATATGCTACCGTTTTTCTTGCGTGTCTCGTAAAAATCATATCCACTGGATTTGGATACTAAAAATCATCTCTAGAGAAGGGGGTCCATAGATTGGTTTTATTTTATATGTATATATATGTATATATCTATATATATATAATATAATAGTGCTCCGTCTACTATCTATCTATAGTATGTGTGTGTTTTTGTGTCCTACCTGTGTAGTGTCGTAAGTGCGTCCTCCGAGTGTGTTGTGTGATTTGTGTGAACCGTGTGTGTTGTGTGGTGGGTAGTGTAGTTTGTGCATTTGTTTGTTGTGTGTGTGGGGTATTTGGGTCATGTGTCGTGTTTGTGTGTGTGTGTGTGTTTGTTTGTGTATTTGGGAGTGTTGTGTGTGTATGTGTGGTGTGTGTGTCGTGTGTTGTGTTTTATGTGTTTGTGTGTTAGTGTGTGTGTGTGTGTGTAGTGTGTAGTGTTTGTGCCTGTCGGGGGGGGGTGTGTGTTGTGTGTGGTGTATATATATAAATGTATATAAATGTATATAACCTGAAAATCATCATGTATTTATTGTGTGAGTGTATGAGTGTGTATGTTGTTTAGTGTGTGATTGTGTGTGTTTGGGAGGGTGGGAGTGTGTGTGTGTTGGTGTCTTGTTTGTGCCCATGAGTGGTGTGTGTGTTTGTGTGAGTGAGTGTGTGTGTTTGTGTGGGAGTGTTTGTGTGGATGTGGTGGGGGAGTTGTGTGTGTGTGTGTGTGTGTGTTAGAGTTTGTGTGTGTGGTTTTTGTGTCGGTGTGTAATGTGTGAGTGTGTGTTTGAACTGAGTGTGAGTGGGCGTGAGAGAGTCTTTTTTTTAGTGTTTGTGATGTTAGTGTGAGTGTGTTTGAGTGTGGTAGTAGGAGGTTGTGGGTGTGGGTGCGTGTGCGAGAGTGATTTCGAGAGTGAGTGAGAGAGTGAGTTAGTGAGTGAGTGGTCGACGTGTGTGGTTGTATTGTGTTTTGAGGCTGTTGTATGTATGTGAGAGAGTTGTGAGTGTGTTTTAGTTGGAGAGTTGTTTGCTTTGTGTGTGGGGATATATATCTATCTGATGTTCAATGAGTGATGTGAGTGTGACAGTGTTTGGGTATGACGTGTGGAGAGAGATATAGATATCGTTTTAGTGATATAGTTTTGGTTTGTTTGAGATTGATTGTGAAGTTAGTGTTAGGGGGGGTGGGTGGGTGTGTGTGGGGTGGGTGGGTGAGGGGGCGGGGTTTGGGGGGATGTAGGGTGGGTGGGTGTGGATTTATTTAGTGTTTTTTTTTTTGTTGTTTGAGTGTAGAGGTCTGTGTTAGTGAGATATATTTGTGTTTTGATTGATGTGTTAGAGTTAGTGAGTGTTAATTGTCTAACTAGGGGACAAGTTTGTTTGAATATTCGAAGAGTGTGGTGGTGCGGATGTGGAGCGTCTGAGGTGAGTCTGTTAGAGGATATTTGAGAAGGACGTGGGGTGTGGGTATTTATTATGTGGTAGTTGTTGCTGGGTATTCGATTGTTGGAGGAGGTTGTGATTGTGGTGGGTTGTTGTTAGTGTGAATTGGATATGTGAAGATGGTGCTGGTGTTGGTGATTGTGAAAGAGTGTGATGGTGAAGGTGGAGATGGTGGGTGGTATGGTGCTTGGTGGTGATGTGGTAGATGATTCTGACGATGGAGATGGTGTGGATGGTGATGTAGATTGAGGGTGGTTGTTAGTGGTTGACGAGGAAGGTGGTGATGGTGATGGGGAGTGTACTGTTTGGTTTTGTATGGCTGGGAGGATGGGTGTGTGTGTGTATCAGGCGTGTGAGTGGTGTGTGTGGTCCGAGTGTGTGTTTGTGTGTGTGTGAGGGTGTGTCTGTCTGTGGTGTGTGTGTGTGTCGTGTGTGTGTGTGTGTCGTTCTGTAGGGTTTGTGTATGTGTGTGCAGGGTGGTGTGTGTTGTGTGTGTGCTGTGTGTGGTGAGTGTGTGTGTAGTGTTGATGTGTGTGTGTGTGTGGTGTGGAGGTATTATCTATATATATACTCACAAACTCATATTGGCTATATTATAATATATGTCATATATAATATTGATCATATTGATATTTTTTGAAATATGAGATATATATATACTTATGTATATTTATATATTGTTATATATATATATTTATATATATATTATATACTTCTACTATTATAGTTATATATATATATTATATATATAATGTATATATCTAATATCTATAATATATATATGTGCTGTGTGAGTGTGAGTGTGAGTTGTGTCGTGTGTCGTGCAGTGTGTGTGTGTTGGTGTGTGTGTATGTATATACTATTTGATATACTATACAATGATCATATTGATATTTTGATATATCGATAAATATATAATGGTCTATTTATATATATTCGATATTCATATCTATTAGATATATAATATATTATATTATATATATGAATATATAATATATATATATATATATATATATGTATCTATATAATATATATATTATATAGTTTGTTGTGTGTGTTTAGTGTGTGTGAGTGTGTGTGTATGTGTTGTGTGTTGATTGTGTGTATATAAATATAAGTATAATATATATATATAAAAATATAAATATATAATATATAAATTATATATAAATAAATGTTGTGTTTGTTTGTGTGTGTGTGTGTGTGTGTGTGTGTGTGTGTTGGCGTGGTATGTTTGGTGTGTGTTTGTGTGTATGTGTGTTTGTTGTGATTTTTTGTGTGTGTGTTGGAGTTTTTAGTTTGTGTGTTGTGGTTTTGTAAGGTATGTGTATTTAATTACTTTGTGTGTTGTTTTGTTTGTGTGTGTGTGTGTTGTGTGTTGTTTTCTGTGTGTGAGGATTTGTGGGTGTTTGTTTTTGTTTATGTGTGTGTGTTATTGTGTTGTGTGTTTGTGTGTTTTTGTGATTGTGTGTGTGAATGATCTGTGTTTGTAATTATGTGAGTGAGGTGTGAGTGTTTGTGTGTGTGTGAGTGTGTGTGTTTAGTGTGTGTTTGTTTGTGTGTGTTTGTAAGTGTTATGGAGAGTTTTTGAGTTTTAGAGTGTGTTTTGTTGATTTTGTGTTGTATTTATATTGTTTGTATATGTGTGTGTGTGTGTATGTTTTGTGTTTGTGGTTTGTGTGTTGAGTGGGTGTGTGTGTGTGTGTTTGTTATGTGTTTGTGTGTGAGTGAGTGGATGTGTGTGTTTGAGTGTGGTTGTAGATTTAGTTTTGAAATGGTTGTGTGTGGGTGTGTGTGTGTGTGTTTTTGATGTGTGATTTGTGTGTTAATTGATTGTGTGTTGTTGTGTGTGTAAAGGGGTGTGTTTTTGTGTGTGTGTGTGTGTGTGATGTGTGTGTGTTTAATTGTGTTTAGTTTGGTGTGTGTTTGTGTGTATGTGGGTTTGAGTGTGGGTGTTTGTAGTGTGGGGTTTGGTATGTGGGTTGTTTGTGTTTTGTGTGTGTTGTTTGTGTGGTGTGTGAGATGGTTGTGTTGTGTGTGTGGTTGTGTGTATGTGTGTGTGCTGTTGTGTGTGTGTGATGATTATTAGTGTGTGTGTGAGTGTGTGAGAGATGAGTGTGTGTGTGTGTTTAGTGTGTGTGTGTGTTGTAATGTGTTTGTTGTGTGTGTATGTGTGTGTGTTTTGTTGATAAAGGGTGTGTTTGTAGTTGTTGAGGTAGTGTGTGGCTGGTACGTTGATGTGTTGTGTGGTGTGTGTGTGTGGGTGTGTATTTGTTTGTATGAGTTTGTGAGTGTGTGTGTGTAGCTGTTGTGTTTGTGTGTGTTGTGTTGAGTTAAGTGTTTGTGTGTGTGTGTGTGTGTGGTGTTATGTGTGTGTGGGTAGGTGGTTGTGTGTGTGGATTGTGTTGTGTTTTAGTTTGTGTGTTTGTGTGTGTTTGTGTGTGGTTTGTGTGTTGTGTGTGTTGGGTGTTGGTTGTGTTGCGTTGTGTGTGTGTTGTGTTGTGTGTGTGTGTTGTATTGTGTGTGTTTGTTTTGTGTTGTGTGTGTGTTGTGTTGTTTGTGTGTGTGTGTGTGTTGTGTTGTGTTATGTTGTGTGTGTGTGTGTGTGGAGGTATGTTGTGTGTGTGTGGTGTGTGTTGTGTGTGGGGTGTTTTGTGTGTGTGTTGTGTTTGTTGTGTGTGTGTGTGTGTTTGTTGTGTGTTTGTTGTGTGTGTGTGTGTGTGTGTTTGTTGTGTGGGTGTAGGTGTGTTTGTTGTGTGTGTTGTGTTTGTTGTGTGTTTGTGTCTGTGGATGTGTTTGTTGTGTGTGTGTGTGTTGTGTTTGTTGTGTGTGTGTTTGTGTTGTGTTTGTTGTGTTGTGTATTGGGTGTGTGTGGTGTGTTGTGTGTGTGTTTGTGTGTGTGTTTTGTGTGTGTTTGTTGTGTGTGTGGTGTTTGTGTTGTGTGTTGTTTGTGTGTTTGTTGTGTGGTGTTTGTGTTGTTTGTGTGTGTTGTTTTGTGTGTTTGTTTGGTGTGTGTTTGTTGTGTGTGGTGTGTGTGTGTGTGTTTTGTGTGTTTGTGTGTGTTTTGTTGTTTGTGTGTGTTTTTGTGTATATTTTGTAATAGAGGTGTTTTGTGTGTGTGTTTGTGTGTGTGTGTGTTGATTTGGTGTGTTTTTTTTGTTTTAGTGATGGGTGGGTTTGTATGTTTTATGTGTTTAGTGTTGTGTGTATGTGTGTGTGTGTTTGTGTTTGTGTGTTGTTGTGTGTGGTTCGTGTGTGTGATTTTGTTTGTGTGTGTTTGTTGTGTGTGTGTTTTGTGTTGAGTGTGTGTTGTTGGTGTGTGTGTGTTGTAGGTAATGAAGGTGTGTTTAGAGAAAAATTTTGTGGTTTGAGAAAAAATTGGATGTGTGATGGTGTGATTGTTTGTGTGTTTATAATTTGAATGTTGTGTGTGAGTGTTATTGTAGGAGAGGAGTGTGTTGGTTGTTTGTTTTGTGTGGTGTGTTGTTGTTGGGTGTTTGTGTGTGTTTGTGGGTTGTGTGTGTGTGGTAGGGGTTTGTTTTTGGTGTGTTTGTTTTAGTTGTTTGTTGTGGTGGGGGGGGGTTTGTGGTGTGTTTGTGGGTTGTGTGTGTTGGGTGTGTTTGTGTGTGTGAGTTTGTGTGGTGTTGTGTAGTTGTGTGGTGTGTGTGTGTTTTGTGTGTGTGTATTGTTATGGTTTGTGGTGTGTTTGTGTGTGTGTTGTGTTGTTGGGTGTGGTTGGTTGTGTTGTGTGTGTTGTGTGTGTGGGTTTGTGTGTGTTTGTTTTATGTTTGTGTGTTGTGGGGTTGTGGTGTGTTTGTTTTGTGTGTTTTGGTGTGTTGTGTTTGTTTGTGTTGTGTGTGGTTTGTGGTGTGTTGTTGTGTATTGTGTGTGTATAATTGTGTGTAAATTGTTTGATGTGTGTGTTGTGATGATAAGTTGTTTTTTGTTAATTTTGTGTGTTTTTTGTGTGTTGTGTGTTGTTTGGTGTTGTTGTGATGTGTGTATTTGTGTATGTTTATTAGTGATGGTGTATGTATTGTATGTGTATGTGTGTATTGTTTGTAATGTTGTTATTTTGTGTATGTGTATGGTGTGTATGTTATGAGTGTGTGTTATGTGTGTGATGTGTATTGTAGTGTATGTTTGTGTGTATGTGATGGTGTGTATTGTTTTTATTTTGGGTGTGTTTGTGTGTGTGTGTGTTGTGTTGTGTGTGTGTGTGTGTTTTTGTTTTTTTGGTGTTTGTGTGTTTTAGTTTTTGTGTTTGTGTGTTTTGTGGGTTGTTTGTATGTGTATATAATGTGTTTGTGAGTGTTTTGTTTTGTGTTGTGTTGTGTGTGTTGTGTGTGTGTGTTTGTGGGGTGGGGTGTGTGTTGTGTTTGGTTTGTTTGGTGGTGTTGTGTTTTTTGTTTTTGTTTGTTGAGTGTCGTGTGTGTGTGTTTCTTGAGTGATTGTGTGTGTTGAGTGTGTGTGTTGTGTGATTTAGACTATTATATAGTTATATATATGTTTGTTTAAACTTATGTTTTACATAAATAACTGATAGATATATTGATATATATATATAGATTTACTATATATTTATTGTATATATTATAGATTATATTATTTATGTTAGATATTTGGGTGTGTGGGTGTGTGATATGTATATATATGGTTATTATATAGAGTATATATAGGTATTGAGATATTTTTATTGCTTTATTTATTTATGTGATTTTGGTTTATGTTTAGAAATTTGTGTATTTAATAATTAGATTTAGAGGTTTATGATTAGTGATAGAGTTTATCGATTGTTATTAGTGATATGATATTTATATGATATGTTTTTGTTATATTGAGTTAGATATTTTTTTTCTTTATATATAATTGTCACAATATATATCACAAAAATAATAGAAAAAAGCTAAAACACTCACTTTTATGAGAGAGAGATATTTAGTGATTTATATATGATTTGTGTTTTTGAGATATATATAGTGATAGGTTTATATAATAGTTGATATGGTTATATACATAAAATTGGAGTTAGTTATTGAAAACAAAACTCTCAGACTGATATATAGTTTTTGAGTGTAGTTTTTGTGTGTGTTTTTTGTATAGATTATAGTTTGTTTGATAGATATAGGTATTGTTATATTTTGAGTTTGGAGTAGATTACAATACTAATGTTGTGTGTTTGTATAACACCACTCAGAATTGATTTATTGAGATTTTTTTTTTTATATATAATATATATTTTATAATTTTTATATATATATATATACTTATATAGATATATATATATATATATATATTTATATATTTATATCATTTGATTATATATATATATATATATATATTTTATATATATATATGTATAATGTATATATATATAGATATATATATATATATATATATTATATAATATGTATTGTTATATTTTTATTTATATAGATATATATATATACTATATTATATATATTTATATATATAGAATTTTCTAAATATTTGATGTATATATTTATATATATATTTATGTAGGTATATACATTATATATATAAATATATTTATATATATTTAGATATTAGATATATATATATATATATATATATATTTATATATTTTTATATATATTTATGATTTTATTATATAGATATATTTATATATATATATTTATATATATATATCTCGCTGAGCTGTGTGCGTATCTTTTCTGTATCCACACTGAGTGTCCACACACCGTCCATCTCCACACACACACAAACTAAAACCCTAAAAACAATCTCACACACTATCACATCACACAAACTCCACTCGCTGTAGACAGATCACCACATATACGCCCCCCACACCGCTCCGACCCCCCCCGCAGCAAGTTAGAGAAGATATGCTGTAATCTGAGATA
Organism: Penaeus japonicus; assembly: GCF_977035675.1. Classification (NCBI taxonomy): domain Eukaryota; kingdom Metazoa; phylum Arthropoda; class Malacostraca; order Decapoda; family Penaeidae; genus Penaeus; species Penaeus japonicus. Next base: position 37,515,522 of record NW_028234422.1, on the reverse strand, counting down.
CACCTCACACACCGTTTGTGTGCGTACAACGTGAGCTCGTCCCCCGACAGAAGATGCGTGTGTGTGTGTTTGTGTGTGTGGGGGTCGTATGTGTGTTGTCGTGCGTGTGTGTGTGTGTGTGTTGTGTGTTTGTGTGAGTGTGTGTGTCGCATGTGGTTTGTGAGTGGATGTGTTGTTCTTGTGTGAGATATTGTGTTTGAGTGTTTGTGTTTTTGTTTTGAGTTTGATGTGTGTGTCTTCTGTTTGTGTATTGGTGTGTTTGGGTTTGAGTTTGTGTTGTAGTGTTTGTGTGTGCTGAGTGTTTTTTTTTTGGGTTGTGTGTTTGTCATGTGTTGGTGTGGTTAGTTGGGGTGTAATTATTAGGAGATTGTGTGATTGTAGTGTGTGTGTGTGTGAGTTTTTGTGTTTTTGTTGTGTCGCTGAGTGTGTAGGGGTGGTGTTTGGGGTTTGTGTGTGTGTGTCAGTTTGAGTGTGAGTTGTGTGAGTGTGTGAGTGTGGTGTGTGTGTGAGTGTGTGTGTTTTGATGGAGTTTGGATATTGTGTTTGTGTTTGTTTGTTTAGTGTCGTGTTTTGTTTGTGTGGTTTGTGTGTTAATTGGGTGTGTATGTGAGTGTTAGTGTGCGTTTGTGTTGTGTGTGTGTGTGAGTGGGTGTGAGTGTGTGTGAGTGGGTGTTTTCGGGTGTGTGTGTGGTTGTGAGTTGTGTGTGATGTGTGAGTGAGTGGTGTGTGTTGTGTGGTGTGTGGTTTGTGTGTGTGGTGTGAGTGTGTGTGTGTGTGTGTGGTGTGTGTGTGTGTATGTGTGTGGTATTGGTGAGTGTGGGATTGTGTG
>NW_028234422.1:37496551-37499051 GCF_977035675.1 Penaeus japonicus | reverse complement strand
AGAGAGAGAGAGAGAGAGAGAGAGTGGATGACGAAAAATATACTCATACATTAATTAGGTAAATGAAGGAAAAATCATGATGATAAAGTGAAAAAAAAAAAAAAAAAAAAAAAAAAAATATATATATATATATATATATATATATATATATATATATATATATATATATATATATATATATATATATATATATATATACATACATATAAATGGAAAGAGTAAGCGAAGAAACAGGAAAAGAACACATTAATATGATTTGAGGGGAAATGAATGTGGGGGGGGGGGGTAGAACAACCTAAAGACGATAGCTAATGGAGGGAGAGGGAACCAGTGCCATAATCACGAAAGGAAACAGTGGGAAAAAGAGAACGGAGATTATAGGAAGACCAAAGAACCAGAAGAAAGAAGTCATCAATAAGAAAAGACGAAAATTTAAAGAAAAGGAGTTAAAAATAAACTAAAAAAAAAGGAGAAAATTGTTCCTAAAAAATGCAGTTAATTTAGACAGTAATAAGGAAATGAGAAAGAAATAAAAACGATTTTCAAAACGAACAATTGGGCAGAAAAAGATGAAAAATAATCAAAAGAAAAAAAAGAAAATTAATAAGAAAAATAAATCAGGGAGAAAGTAAAAAGAACGAGTTAAGGAAAAAATCAGAAATGGAAATTAAAGAAGATAAAGAAAATAAATAAAAAGAAACAAAAGAAAAATACGAATAAGAAAAAAGAGATAACGAACAGTGGAGATGGTCGAGAATAACCGATAACGGACGAAACGGAAAAGAAAGTAGAAGTAGACAAGAAAGGAAGGAAGAAGAGAAATGAGACAAGAGGATAACGCACGGAATAATAATAAAGAAAGGGCGATGGACAAAGAACAGCAAGAAGGAAGGAGCCGAAAGGGTGAAGAACAAAGGAAGAAAAGAAGAGAGGAGAACACAGAACAAAAGGAACAAGGGAGAGAGATGGATAAAAATAATAACATGAATAGACTAGAATAAATATACATGGAATTATTTGTGAACGATGAATGAGGAAGGGAAAAAGAAAAGAGAAGGAGAAGGAAGGGACAGGGAAAGGGAGTGAGGGAGAGAAGGATTGAGGGAGAGGGAGAGGGAGAGGGAGAGGGAGAGGGAGAGAGAGAGAGAGAGAGAGAGAGAGAGAGAGAGAGATAGGAGATAAGATAGAATAGATAGAAAGAGAGAGAGAGAAGAAGAGAGAGAGAGAGAGAGAGAGAGAGAGAGAGAGAGAGAGAGAGAGAGAGAGAGAGAGAGAGAGAGAGAGAGAAACAAGAGAGAGAGAGAGAGAGAGAGAGAGAGAGAGAGAGAGAGAGAGAGAGAGAGAGAGAGAGAGAGAGAGAGAGAGAGAGAGAGAGAGAGAGAGAGAGAAAGAGAAAGAGAAAGAGAAAGAGAAAGAGAAAGAGAGAGAGAAAGAGAGAGAGAGAGAGAGAGAAAGAGAGAGCGAAAGAGAGAGAGAGAGAGAAAGAGAAAGAGAGAGAGAGAGATAGAGATTGAAGTCATCCATGTCAACGGAAAAGATCGCAGACACTCAAATAAATGAACCCAATTACCATGATAGAAGCTTTACGAGGGAAATGCGAGAGAAAAGAAAGATACGAAAAAAAAGATGAATTAGACATTTCGTTTCCTTCACCTGAGATAATCAAGCAAGCAACTGAGATGATGTGATTAAGAAAGGATAATTAGTGGAAAAAAGATAAAATAAGGTAGAGTGAAGCTAAATAAATGCACCCCCTCCATCTACCCCCGCCTTCTATTTCACGTGTTGATTATGTCATTAATGATCGTCGTAATTACGGATACCATTGTCAAGTAAAGGAAAATTACGATGTTAATGATAGTAATGAAAATGAAAATAAATAAGGATGATGACGATGATGCTGCTAATGATGGTCATAATGGTGATTGTGGTGGTGGTGGTGATGATAATGATGATGATAATGGTGATTGTGGTGGTGGTGATGATAATGGTGATTGTGGTGGTGGTGATGATAATGATGATGATGATAATGGTGATTGTGGTGGTGGTGATGATAATGATGATGATGATAATGGTGATTGTGGTGGTGGTGATGATAATGATGATGATGATGATAATGGTGATTGTGGTGGTGATGATAATGATGATGATAATGGTGATTGTGGTGGTGGTGATGATAATGATGATGATAATGGTGATTGTGGTGATGGTGATGATGATAATGGTGATTGTGGTGGTGGTGATGATAATGATGGTGATTGTGGTGGTGGTGATGATAATGATGATGATAATGGTGTTTGTGGTGGTGGTGATGATAATGATGATGATAATGGTGATTGTGGTGGTGGTGATGATAATGATGATGATAATGGTGATTGTGGTGATGGTGATGATGATAATGGTGATTGTGGTGGTGGTGATGATAATGATGATGATGGTGATTGTGGTGGTGGTGATGATAATGATGATAATGGTGATTGTGGTGGTGGTGATGATAATG
>NW_028234422.1:37491883-37496451 GCF_977035675.1 Penaeus japonicus | reverse complement strand
CATGTCCGTGGTCCATGACCCTTTGGAACGATCTGAGCAAAATGGTAAGCGATGTGAAGATGGCTCATTTGATTGCTGCCATACCTACGACAATCTTATGGATTTGGCTACCGTTTGTCCCTCTTACGTAATGATTATTCGTTGTGTCATCGTTCCGTTCATCATAACATCATAACATTTGTGATTTTCTCCTTTCTCATATATATACACAGTATATATACATACACACACACACACACACACACACACACACACACACACACACACACACACACATTATAAATATATATATATATAATATATATCTATATTCTATATATATCTCTATATAATAGATATTAAGATCTATATTACATGTATATATATATGTATATACCATCTCTCTCTCTCTCTCTCTCTCTCTCTCTCTTCTCTCTCTCTCTCTCTCTCTCTATCACTCTCTCTCTCTTTAAAAATAATATAATATACTATATATAATATTATATTATATATATATATATATATATATATATATATCTCTCTATGTATATATATACAACAAACATACATCTATGTGTGCATGTATATATATATATATATATATCTATCTATACATATATATGTTAAACACACACACGACACACACACCCAAACACACACACAACCACACCACACACACACAACACACACACCCAACACAACACAACCACAACAACACACCCCCACACAAACCCACACACACACACCACATATATATCAATATATATTATATATATATAGATATATATATACACATATACACACATATCTATGTAAATATCTATATATATATATATATCATAATAAGATATATATATATATATATATATATCTACACACACACACATACACAACACAGACACACATATACACAACACACACACATACACAACACACACACAGACACACACACACACACACAGACACACACACACACACACACACACACACACACACACACACACACAGACACACACACACACACACAGACACACACACACACACACACATAAAGAGAGAGAGAGAGATGAATAGAATGACAGACACTTCAGCGGTTAACGACGGGGACAATATATCAGGTCAAGTGGCGGCCGCGTCAGCCGCCGGTGACGAAATATTTCGTCGTGGCAATCCTCCTGGCCGGCGCGGCGGGTGAGCAGGCGTATAACGCTTGGCCGCGGTCATGAAAAAATAGATAGATAGATACAGCGATAGATAGTTACATAGGTAGAGAGATAGAGGAGAGCACGGCTGAAAATAGAGCGAGAGAAGAGAGAGAGAGGGCAAAAAAATAGTGTTTATTGCAACCTACAGTAAACAGATAAGAAATTGAATTAAATATTTCATGTTAACGAGAAAATGTGTTTTGATGGCCATCAAAAACAAGAAAAAAAGCAGCTATGGCAACAGATAATCGGATTATTGGAAAACATTTTGCATCAACATGGAATTACCATCAGATTGACATCGCCGTGAAATTTAAAAGTGAGTTCCTTGGCATTTTATCATTAGGCGAAGATGATGAAGGTGAGCCCCGGGTGTGCTGATGATGATGGCTTCTTGACACATTTGACGCATCTTCTTCATTTACTTTCATGATCATTATTTGGTGATAATTATTCGAGCGGTTATAAAAAAAATGGCGTTTAATGTTCAGCAATATTAGAAAAAACGATTTTGTCTTGGGGGAGTGTGTGTGTGTGTGTGTGGGGGGGGTGGTGGTGGTGGAGAGCGAATACTCAACGTCAATTGGGATATTCATCAAGAAAATATATCAGCTGATGAATACAAAATCAGGAGCCTTTGGAAACGTTATTTGTATGCATAGAATTATAAAAGCTATATATATATATATTTTTTTTTTACCTAACGTAATATGTTGAAATAAGGGTTTATACCGTAGATTTTATTTACCCGGATTTTTTTTTCGCAGAGTAAAACACACTCACAAGTACACTCACACACTTACACAAGCACACACACACACAAACACACACACACACAAACAAACACACACACACACTTACATATACAAACACACGCAATAAAAAAACCCTTTCACATAAAGAACATACCCACAAAACACTTATACACTGCCCGTTTACATGATGTACAAATATGCGAGAACCCGCGTGCACGACGCAATTTATAGGCACCAGTTGGATCCAATAATGAAGATCATCTATTTCATTCGGACGATTATGGGGAATTAAATCACATTTTATATGGTGGGATCGGAGAATGAGTTGCTGGGTAGGCCAGGTGTGCGAGAGAGAGAGAGAGAGAGAAAGATAGAGAGAGAGAGAGAGAGAGAGAGGGAGAGAGAGAGAGAGAGAGAGAGAGAAGAACCGGGAGAGACGGAGATGAGAGACTCGGAGAGAGACGCGAGAGCAAGAGGAGAGGAGAGAGAGAGAGAGAGAGAGAGAAGCCGAGACGAGAGAAGAGAGAGAGGAGAGAGAGGGAGAGGGAAGAGAGAGATTAGAAAGAGAGAGAGAGCGAGAGAGAGAAGGGGAGATGAGAGAGGAGAGAGAGAGAGAGAGAGAGAGGAGAGGATGAGAGAGAGGCAGAGGAGAGAGAGTGAGAGCGAGAGACAGAGAGAGAGAGAGGTAGAGCTAAGGAGAAAGAGAGAGAAAGAGCGAGAGAGAGAGAGAGAGAGAGTAAGCGAGAGGAGAGAGAGCGAGAGAGGGAGAGGAGAGAGCTGGATAGAAAGAGAAGGAGAGAGAGAGAGAGAGAGAGCAGAAGAGAGAGAGGAGACCGCTAAACGAGCGAGTAGAACGAGAGAGAGGAAGACCAAGAGAGAGAGAAAGAGAGGAGAGAGAGAGAGAGAGAAGAGAGTCGAGCGACTGTTAGGAGAGAAAGAGAGAGGAGAGAGAGAGAGAGAGAGAGAGGGTAATGGAGAGAGAACAGAGTAGGAGCGAGAAGAGGAGAGATCGAGAAGAGAGACGCGAGAGAGAGAGAGCAAGAGAGAAACGAGAGAGAGAGAGTAACGAGAAGAGCGAGAGAGAGAAGAGAGAGAGAGCAGAGGGAGGAGAGAGAGGAGAAGAGAGAGAGTAAGAGAGAGAGAGGAGAGAGAGGACGAGAGGAGAGAGAGAGAGAGAGAGAGAGCAAAGAGAGAGGATAGAGAGGCAGAAAGGAGAGAGAAGAGAGAGAGGAGAAGAGAGACAGGAGAGACAGAGAAGAGAGTGAGAGAGAGAGAAGCAGAGAGACCGAGAGAGTGAAGAGAGATGATTAAGAGAGAAGAGTGAGAGAGAAGGGCTAGAGAGAGAGAGAGTGTTAAGAGGAGAGAGATGGAGAGAGCAAAGAGAGAAAGTGAGACGAGAGAGAGAGGAAGAGAGAGAGAGAGAGAGAGACAAGAGAGACAGAAGAGAGAAAGAGAGAGAGAGAGAATGAGAAAGAGAGAGCGAGAGAGAGAGAGAGAGAGAATGAGAGAGCGAGAGCGAGAAAGAGAACGAGAAAGAATGAGAGCGAGAGAGAGAAAAAGAGAGAGAGAAAGAGAGAGCGAGAGAGAGGGAATTTTGATGAGAGAGAAAGAGAGAGCGAGATTGAGAGTGAGAAGAGATAGAGGCAGAAGAGAGAGAGACGAGAGAGAGAGAGAGGAGAGAGAAGAGAGAGAGAGAGAGGAGGAGAGAGAGGAGAGGAGAGATGATGAGACGAGAGAGAGAGAGAGAGAGAGAGATAGAGAGAAACGAAGAAAGAGAGAGAGTAAGCGAGAGAGCCGGAGAGAGAGAGGAAAGACGAGAGAGAGGAGAGGGAGGAGCGAGAGAGAGGAGAAGAGAGAGAGAGCAGGAGAGAGAGAGAGAGAGAGAGAAGGGAGAAGAAGAGAGATCGAATAGAGAGAGACGAGAGATGAGAGAAGAGAGACGAGAAAAAGAGGTCGAGAAGGTGCGAGAGAGGAGAGAAGACGAGAGGGAGGAGAACTGAGAAAGAGTGAAGTAGAGAGAGGAGGAGAGAGGAAGAGAGAGGGGGAGAAAGGGGAGAGAGAGATAGGCAGACACACACACACAGAGAGAGAAAAAGGATAGAGAGAGAGAGAGGAGAGGGGAGAGAAGAGAGAGGGAAAGGGGAGAGAGAGGAGAGGGGCGCAGAGAGAGTAGGAGAGAAGGAGTGTTTGAGAGGTGAGAGAGAGGGAGAGAGAGAGGGAGAAGAGTAGAGAAGGAGGGAGAGAGGGAAAGAGGAGAGAGAAAAGAGAGGAGAGAGAGAGAAAAGGTGGAGAGAGAGGAGAGACCACTGATGTAAGGAGAAGGAGACGGAGAGAGAGAGAGGAGAGAGAGACCCCCCCACCCCCCGGGGCGAGAAGAGAGACTTTGAGAGAGAGAGAGTGTGTTCTCTCGAGCGAGAGAGAGAGAGAGAGAGAGAGAGAGGAGAGAAGAGAGAGAGGGGAGGAGAAGTTGAGAAGAGAGAGAGAGAGGAGAGAGACAGACAGAGAGGAGAGAGTAGAGAGAGAGAGAGAGAGGGGAGGAGAGGACGAGAGAGAGGAGAGAGAGAGAGAGAGAGAGAGAGAGAGAGAAAAGAGAGAGAGAGAGAGAGAGAGGAGAGAGGGAGAGAGGAGA
>NW_028234422.1:37424383-37429383 GCF_977035675.1 Penaeus japonicus | reverse complement strand
ATGACGATAATGATGACGAACTTGGATAAAGGGAATTACTCTCAGGAGAAATGTGTGACGAAAAGTTAAGAAAATGTTACAAAATTTCAACACTAACGTCTTAGCTTCTGTCACTTCAGCTGCAGTAATTACCAGCTGGAACATATGCAATGTTAATGGTGTTCCTGATTAGCTTGTGTGTTAGTGTGACGTGTAATCTGCATGAATATGAATTACTTGCAACAACCTCTGTGGGAATAAGCCTTGTATTATCCGGACTAATACTGAATTCAACTCTATCGCCAACTGATATGTCATACTTGATTTGATTCTCATTTGACATATTGAGATTTTTTTTTTTGACATTTGACATATTGAGACATTTGAGATATCTTGAATTTCTTTCTCTCTCTCTCTCTCTCTCTCTCTCTCTCTCTCTCTCTCTCTCTCTCTCTCTCTCTCTCTCTCTTACTGTCTGTCTGTCTACTTCTTTCTCTCTTTGCTTTTTTCGTTTTTTTTCTATATTTTATTATCTTTTTTTCTCTGTTTATCTGGATGATGTGCCTCTGTCTGCCTGTCTGTCTCTCTTTCTCCCTCTCCCTCTCTCTCTCTCTCTCTCTCTCTCTCTCTCTCTCTCTCTCTCTCTCTCTCTCTCTCTCTCTCTCTCTCTCTCTCTCTCTCCCTCCCTCTCTCTCTCTCTCTCTCTCTCTCTCTCTCCCTCTCTCTCTCTCTCTCTCTCTCTCTCTCACTCCCTTCCTCTCTTTCTTTTTTGCAAGCCCTCCAACGTGTTACTTTTACAGAAACGCTGAGACGTTTTTCCAAAAAGTTTTCACGTCCAAAAGGAAGCTTTTCCTGAGAGGCCGCTTTCCATGCTCCGACTTCTTCAGCGCAGCAGTGACGTAGGAGGAACCATACGTAATGACGTCTATTAACAAATGCCTATGTGTGTGAAACAGTCTCGGTACAGACTGTCCTAGAATCCGAGTGAGACTTTGAATCAGACGGAGTAAGAGTCTGAGAAAGACTTCCATTCAGACTTTGAGCTGCTTCTTTCTTCTTCCTTTTACGTGGGTCATCGCGACTCACAGAAAGAAAGGAAAGGAAGGAGAAGAAGAAAAAAAAGAAAAAAGAAGAAAAAAAAGGGGGCATTGCTGACAAATATCTGAGACGTTCCCACGAAGCTTGGTTTATAAAAGATGCAACATCTGTCAACGCTGGCAGAGCGTTTTGCATGTGGTAGTAAAGATTCGGTGTCTGTTGAGGAGGTGGATATTGCACGGCATATGCGTATTGGAAAGGCTGGTAAAGCGAAGAAAAATAAAAAGGTGTGATAATGTAATATTGCATGGTAGAGACAATATTGCGGTGAATGTCAATATTGCAATGTGTTAAAAGCTCTCTCTCTCTCTCTCTATTTTTCTTTTTTATTTTATTTTTCTCATACTCTCTCTCTCCCCCCTCTCTCATTCTCGCTCTATCTCCCTTTCTCAACCTTTCGTCTATGGCTCTCGCTCTTTGCCCTTCCTTCCCATTTCTCTCTCTCTCCCCCTTTTCTCTCTCTTACTCTCACTCTCCCTCTAACTCTTACTCTCATTCTTACTCTCAATCTCTCACTCACTCTCACTCTAACTTTCGCCCTCACTCTATCACCTACTCACTCTCAATCTCTCACTCTTACTCTCACTCCACCACTCACTCCCCTTATCCCCCTCTCCATCTCCTCCCTCTCCCTCTCCCTCTCCCTCTCCCTCTCCCTCCTCTTCTCCCTCTCCCCCTCTCCCTCTCCCTCTCCCTCTCCCTCTCCCTCTCCCTCTCCCTCTCCCTCTCCCTCTCCCTCTCCCTCTCCCTCTCCCTCTCCCTCTCCCTCTCCTTCCCATCCTTCCCTCGCCTCAATTCCTTGATGGAGAACATCCATATGAGGAAACACTGTTTATTCAACTCTGGTCTGATTGTTGGTTTTGAGGAAACTTCATTAATTCGGATATTATGATGAGTGAGACGCAGATGCCTATTACGTGAATTCGTTCGACTTGCGGGAACGGAAACCAAGATATGGATTACATGGTTGAGTGCGGATTACAGGTACAGGCGTATGGAGGGAGGATTCATGCGTTATGGGCGGGTTATAGGGACAGGGATGTCAGGGTTGTTATGTATTGCAGTTAGAGGAGAGAGTGGGTTCAGTGTGATTTTTTTTTCTTTTTTTCTGAGATTATATATGTATATATATATATATATATATATATATATATATATTATGTATATATATATATATATATATATATATATATATATATATTTTTTTTTTTTTTTTTTTTGTTTTTTTTTTTTTTTTTTTTTCGTGTGAATTTACTTGATGGATATTTTCTGCGATGGAATATGCATAACGATAACTTGTCTTGTATGGAAGGATTGGGAGAGAAGAGGGAGGGGGGGGGGCTTAAAACTTTCTCGGAAAAAAAAGCAAGGAAGAAAGAAAAATTGAGAGTTAGAGCGTAATGATAAAAATAGAAATTAAAGAGAGAGGAAGTACTTATACTAAACCGAAACTTGTACAAAAACGGGAAGCCATTGGGAAAACTTTGGAGCTGAGCGAAATCCACACGAAGCATTATGAAACGAGAGTTTGTACTTCAAGAATATTATCCGTTTAATTGACTGAAATATTTCATGATTCATTAAGCATTATGAAAAATGGGGATAGATGAAGCCAGTGAGGCATGACCATTCTGTGTTGTATAATCCCTTGAGTGCACAGGTTATTTGTATGAGAGAGAGAGAGAGAGAGAGAGAGAGAGAGAGAGAGAGAGAGAGAGAGAGAGAGAGAGAGAGAGAGAGAGAGAGAGAGAGAGAGGGGGGGGGGGAGAGAAAGAGAGAGAGAGAGAGAGAGAGAGAGAGAGAGAGAGGAGGGGGGGGGGGAGAGAAAGAGAGAGAGAGAGAGAGAGAGAGAGAGAGAGAGAGAGGGAGAGAGAGAGAGAGAGAGAGAGAGAGAGAGAGAGAGAGAGAGAGAGAGAGAGAGAGAGGGGGGGGGGGAGAGAAAGAGAGAGAGAGAGAGAGAGAGAGAGAGAGAGAGAGAGAGGGGGGGGGGGGGAGAGAAGAGAGAGAGAGAGAGAGAGAGAGAGAGAGAGAGAGAGAGGAGAGATGAGACGAGAGAGAGGAGATTGGAGGAGTAGAGAGACGGAGGGAGAGAGATCGAGAGGAGATGGGAGTTGAGGGAGGGGAGAGAGGAGGAAGTGGAGGCGCGAAGGCGGGGAGAGGAGGAGGGGGAGATGTGGTGAGAGAGAGAGAGAGAGGGGGGGGGGGGGGTGGGAAGAAGAGAAAGAGAGAGAGAGAGGAGAGAAGAGAGAGATAGAGGGGGTGGGAGAGAGAGAGGAGAGAGAGGAGCCTGAGTGGCGGGAAGGGAGAGGATAGGAATGAGAGAGTAGATGGGGGAAGGGGGGAGGAAGTGAGGGTGATGTGTAAGGAGGGGGTAGGACAGGTGGGTGTGTGGGTGATCAGAGAGTGAGAGAGGAGTAGAGGAGGGTGGGGTGATCGAGGTGTGGAGGAGGAGCGTGGTGAATGAGTGAGGAGGAGGAGAAGAGAGTGGAGAGTGAGGGGGGGGAGAGAGAGAGGAGAAAGAGAAAGAAAATGAGAGACAGAGAGAGAGAGAGGAGTTTGTCTGTGTGTGTGTGTGAGAGAGAGAGAGAGAGAGAGAAGAGGGAGGGGGGGAGAGGGGGGGGAGAGAGAGAGGAGAGAAGAGAGATAGAGAGAGAGAGAGAGAGAGAGAGAGAGAGAGAGTGTGTGTGTGTGTGTGTGTGTATGATATACATGTGCTAGAAAAAAAAAACAATATATATAACGAATATCCAAACATAAAGACATTCTGTAAAACATATTATACTTTATGTCAGAAAAGATCCATTCTAAGCAACATTCTCTTCCCTAAGAAAATCCCCCATACACAACCACACCAAACACATTAATCTCTTCTCTCTTTAGTTATTCAAATGGCATCGCTAATCCAATAAAGAAGATAATAATATCACCACATTATACGAAAAGTATGATGAAGGAAATGTTCTCGACTTTTCTCCTCTGTATTTGCAGATTTCAGTTCCCTTGGTTGTCTTGTGTGTAACGAGTTTGCCTGCGGTGATGGAACCTCGCACTCTCATTATATCTGTGCACTCGTGTGTGTCAGTTTCGGGTGGGTATTAATCACGAAGCGGTACGGACGCTGGCGTAAATGTGGGCAGATGTAGGTAGGCATACACACAAACTGTAATCTGGCACCCGATGTAAGCTGTCGCCATGTATAAGCTGGTGGGAGAAGAGCAAAGCCGATTCTCTGCTGAAACAGTTGTTTGGAAGGAGCCCGTGGAATACACTTGCCTCAAGCCGGCGAGGCAGGAGGAGGGGATCTTCAAGGTAAAAGCCCCGGGATGGTGTGTGGCGATCTGCTCTCAACTGTGCCCTGATGTCTACCTCGATTATCGTTTGGTTTGATTCACCTCTTCTATGGCGACACTAGGACCCTTTGATGACCTGCTCCGCTCCAGGGCACCGGGGCTTCCAAACATTGGCAGCTGTAGCCAGATTCAATTCGGAAGTGGAGGAAGGGAAAAAGGAAACCGTTATGCCACAAAGGAGCAGTACCTTTCGACAGGACGCTTGCTAGTGTTATGGCTCGTAGTAACGGAGGCGAGGCCAGAGCGAGGGAAGGAAACGCCAATTACGCACAGTCCGAAAAATCGAGGGAAGAGTAAGGGAAAGGGAGGGAAGGGGGAAGAGACTTGCTTCACGATATTAAATTAATCTAATAAACCTTAAGATTGATGGTTATCAATGGCTTAGATAAACATACCTACATGTTTACACGTAGATGTCCATTCACACACACACACATACACACACAGACAAACGCGAAGACCATCACTGCTGAACGACAGCCCGTCTTCTTTACATCCAACCAACAGGTCTCGGACCAAGAGTGTGGCTTTCGACTAGTACGATCTACTAGTGACCTACCTGCCTATGTAATC
>NW_028234422.1:37411883-37414383 GCF_977035675.1 Penaeus japonicus | reverse complement strand
ACATACATATATATATATATATACATATATATGTGAGTGTGTGTGTGTGTGTGTGTGTGTATGTGTGTACACACACACACACACACAAACACACACACATATATATATATATATATATTAAATCATCCCGTTTAACTGATTTATCTCACCTTTTCCTCTAAAACAATGAGCCATGATCTCTCCCAGTCTTAGCACTGCTACACTGCAATGTCCTCTCCCTCCAGCACCTGTATCAGGTTTTAATTTTGGTCTGAATGGTCTTCTTGTGAATTCTTTCTTTGGCATTTCATCCATTTCTTCAGTCTGCGACATACCTGGCTACTTCCATCCATCCTCTTCGGAAATTCTTATACTCAAGGTCCCACTCTTCCCTTTCCTATCAAACACAACACATCTCTCTCTGTATTCCCAATTCCATGGTTAAATGCTCTCTCACTTTAATGCATCAATGTGTCCAATTCCTCAGTTTCCCTTGCTAGGACTTCCAAATCGTCCGCTCCTGAGTTTTTTACGTCTTCTCTCTCCTAAGCCTCCCTCAAGTCAAGGGAATCCCCTGTTGCTCATTTAGGGGCCAGTGGACACGCACACGCCTGTTATCGCTCGGCAGATGGACTGAAGAAATGGGTCCCGGGGGATGTTAGGTAAACAACACAGAAATTTATTTACAATTTTCGGTGCGGGTGAAAAAAAAGGAGAAAACAAAAAACGAAAAAGAAAATGGAAGTCTGTTGTTTGAGTTGTTTGAGTTGTATCGGTAAGGGGAGAAGGGAAATTATGAATAATGTCCAGGAAAGAATATTCCTTTGGAAATGTCATCGTTGCCGATAATTTTATATACAAATATATATGTGAGTCTGCAAGTTTACATTGATAGGTTACTGATCAATACGTTTTTATCGGAGCAGATGTAAAATGATACATTACATATATATTAATCTATAACAAAATCTTTCTTCAAAACTTACGGCGAGAGAACCGTTCAAATATCACAGAAAAAAAATGAATCATTATATTCAATTCAAACCGTTTTGTTATGACCACCAATGTAATCGCGTTGCAATCAAATCGCTGACCGGAATTTTTGAGTATTTTAGCAGGTCCTGACGATCACGAGCCAGGTTCAAATAGGACGCGATTTCATGTTACAAATTTATCCTCGCAATATGTTTTGATGATGATGATGATGATGATGATGATGATGATGATGATGATGATGATGATGATGATGATGATGATGATGATGATCCTGATCCTGATCCTCCTCCTCCTCTTCCCCCTCCTCCTCCTTATCATCATCATTATCATCATTATCATCATCATAATCATCACATCGCATCAGATAGCCGCAAACGTGTAGCCATAAACAGCTGGAATATAAACTTTACGAACCTCAACTCCCTATTTTGATATTCAATACGAGCGATTGTTTTGATTAGCAATGGCCTATGTAATGAATGGCCTATGCTAATGGCACCTCTTTCTATTACCATGTTCTTGAGAGAAGATCATTTGTGGCTAATCATTGGAATGTGTGTGTGTGTGTGTGTGTGTGTGTGTGTGTGTGTGTGTGTGTGTGTGTGTGTGTGTGTGTGTGTGTGTGTGTGTGTGTGTGTGTGTGTGTGTGTGTGTGTGTGTGTGCGTGTGCTGCGACATGGAACGGAACTCGTCACAAATATAATATCTTCAGTGGTTCAAGAATTATCAATCCCCTTCAGACTGAACGCATAGTTGGCAACCGAGTAATTAGTTTTTGCAGTTCAGTTACTCTGCTTGGGGGTAATGTCGAACTCAAAATTGACTTTTCAAGACACAGGGGAGAGTATGCGTCTTCGATTCCTCAGGAAGACCTGTCTTGACCTTATTTTGGATCCGTTGACCTCATATGGATGCCGACTGCTCTGTCTCATCTTGTATATCCACGGATCTATACATTTACAATAATACGTTAACTCAAACGTGGCATTTAAACAGATTTGATTTAAAAAAATATATATGTATATACTATCATAAGTATCGGATAATGTTGGTTTACCTCTCTTCGCTAATCCTTTTTATTAAAGTTAACACTATTTCAAAACACGCACTTAATAATGTGTTACCAGCTGAAATTCATTACATTATCCCTTGTGAATTAAAGCACATTTAAAAAGTTTCGCCGTGCTTTTATCCGAACTGTGGTTAATTAATGAGCGAAATTCGTGGCTTGCTTTTTTAGCGAATGAGATCAATTATTTAATTTAAGTCCATTTGGTGAATTCTTAAGTAATGGCTGGTGTGAGTTCTATATCAATCTCTGATTTGTCATTTCATAATTCATGAGGATGATAATGACGATAATGAGGATATTGGTACTACTGCTATTGATATCTTCATTATCATTATGATCATTATTATTATCATTGATATCATTATAACTGGTATTACTACGTGCATTACTGTTATTATAAAAATAATTTATTGATCTTATCATACCATTATTCATGATCTTCATTATTATCTT
>NW_028234422.1:37404383-37406883 GCF_977035675.1 Penaeus japonicus | reverse complement strand
AGGGTCCTTGACTAAACTCATACACCTGGGATGCGGTAGGAGCCTCCTGAAGGTGCCATGGCTACGAGGAGCATAGTGCCGAGTCTGACCGCTATATTCTCTTGCGTGAAGGGTTCATTGGAGATCAGGTTGGAAAACGAGGTCAGAGAAGAGAAAGATATGAAGAGAGTAAATAGAGTGGGAGACTGGAGAGAGAGAGAGAGAGAGAGAGAGAGAGAGAGAGAGAGAGAGAGAGAGAGAGAGAGAGAGAGAGAGAGAGAGAGAGAGAGAGAGAGAGAGAGAGAGAGAGAGAGAGAGACAGAGAGAGAGAGAGAGAAAGAGAGAGAGAGAAAGAATAAGTGAAAAGAGAAAAGGGAAAACAAATAATAAGGCAAAGTAAAGAGTATAAAGAAAAAAAGAATTAGCCAGGAAACGCAAATATAAAAAAGGGAAAGTGAAAAAAAAATCCCCAAAAATGAGAAACAGGGTCAGAGAAGAGAAAATAAAAGAATAAGATAAAGAATGGAGTAGAAGGAAAGGAAAGATAAGAAAGTATGGAATAAGCCCAACCTGAGAGGCAAGATCAAGCAAGTACTTGAGATCAGGGAGGATGACGTCAGCAGCTTTTTAAGACGAGGAGGAAGACTCAATTGCAATTTGGGGCAATAATCATCAAGAGTAATTATCGTAATTATCGTATAATCATTAGAGAGATGAGAGAGAGAGGGGGGGGGGAGATAGATAGAGAGAGAGAGAGAGAAAGAGAGGGGGAGAGAGAGTGAGAGAAAGAGAGAGAAGAAAGAGAGAGAAGAAAGAGAGAGAGAGAGAGAGAGAGAGAGAGAGAGAGAGAGAGAGAGAGAGAGAGAGAGAGAAAGAGAGGGGGAGAGAAAGATAGATAGAGAGAGGGTGAGAGAGAGAGAGAGAAAGAGAGAGAAGAAAGAAAAAGAGAGAGAGAGAGAGAGAGAGTTAGAGAGAGAGAGAAAGGGGAGGGAGATAAATAGATAGATAGAGAAAGAAAGAACGAGAGAGAGAGAGAGAGAGGGGAGGGAGATAGGTAGATAGATAGAGAAAGAAAGAAATAAAGAGAGAGAAAGAGAGAGGGGAGGGAGATAAACAGATCGATAGAGAAAGAAAGAACGAGAGAGAAAGAGAGTGAGAGACAGAGAGAGAGAATAATGGGAGGGAGATAAATATATAGATAGAGAACTAACTAACAAACACGATGAAAGAGAGAGAGAAAGAGAGAGAGAGAGAGAGAGAGAGAGAGAGAGAGAGAGAGAGAGAGAGAGAGAGAGAGAGAGAGAGAGAGAGAGAGAGAGAGAGAGAGAGAGAGAGAGAGAGAGAGAGAGAGAGAGAGAGAGAGAGAGAGAGAGAGAGAGAGAGAAAGGGAAAGAAAGAAGGAAAGAGCGAACGCGGAAATACCACAGGGATCATTTCCGCCATGAAGCTAAAGCACAGGAGTAGGGTCTGGGTTATGAAACTCGGATTTATAGAAGGGCTACGCATTTAATTCACTTCCGTTTTTCTCTCCTCGAAGCACCGGCTTTCCTTGTGAGCACATTAAAGTAATCGTGCTCTTTGTTGAAATGAACTTGGAATGAAAAAAAAAAGAAAAAAAAAGAACCCGAGTTGCATATGTAGCTTCCGCCATATTGCCTTTCCTTGATATCACTTTATTTTTATTTTTTTCAAGATCAGCGAGGTTAAATTCAAAGGTAAGTACGAGGCGTAAACACTTCGTATGTGAGAATAGTGACTCACACATCTCTATGTTGAGCTAAACATAGTCAACATACACATAGCTGGTGGAAACATCCCCAGGATGATTTGCTCAGTCCAGAATCTTAAACATTTTTCACTAAATGTTTCATCTCATCTCATGTTTCAACTTCACTAAATTCAAGTTGCATTTCCGCCTCCTCTAATTCTGCCATTCCCTGCTTCTCTGCTTTTTCCTGTGAATTCCCTATCAACATCAACACAGAAGGGTTCTTTAATAAATCACATAACGTCTTCAGGGATTCTAAAGTCATCAAATGAAGAGGGAAAAGTTCATCGTGAAAGTCTGCCTCCGTCCCAGTTATTTGATCGCTTGAGGACCTGATAACTTGGCGCTGTGTAGGATGATGAAGCCTTTTGATAAGGGGTTTCGGCTGTAGGGAAAGAAGGTCAGGATTCCGAAGAGAATCTTTCCATTTTCCCTCAAGACTGAGCCGCCCTTATCAAATCTCAAAAAAGTCTATGCTGGAAAATGAAATCGGCATGATACAAATTCACTTATCCCTCAAAAAAAAAGCAATAAAAAAAAAAAAAAATAGGTAAAAATCATCGCGATCCGGTACATGTTAAAGCCCAAGAACAAGTATATCCAGGGATTTGAAGATAGGCATTAATCATTCATTCCCAGACATGGCCTGAAGCCCGAAGATACAATTTCCGAATATCACAGAGCGTGAAGGTATTTACATAATAGATCGATTGGCGCGCGCCTCTCGTGTATTTGAACACAGTATATGATATG
>NW_028234422.1:37396883-37399383 GCF_977035675.1 Penaeus japonicus | reverse complement strand
TTTTTTTTAATAACAATGAAATATAATTTGGGGGATGTTTTTTTTTTTTTACATTGACACACACGCACATAGACACAAATGCACAAGCACATAAACACATACACGTAAGTAAACATACACACACACACACAAACCCACATCATGATTTGCTTCTATAGCTTCTTGAAATAACCACACAACTTTCGTCCATGTAAACTAAGTCCCATAAGGTAAGGTAAAAAAAAAAAAAAAAAAAAAAAATTCTCACCTGCCCACACCTCCCCCTATTACCAGTAACCATAGCATTGGATCTATGGCAACACGACGAGGCAACGGAGCAGCTGGGCCGTAAAATCTTCGTATACATCGAGAGTAAGCTTCTGAGACCTGCGGCGTTTCGTAAGATCCAAATTCTTAACAAGACTCGATGTCTGAGTTCAAGTTAACATCTTGAGCTTTGTCCGTTTTGTTTTGTTGTTCTTATTGTATGGTTGTTTATCAAATGTGATGTTTATCTTTTTTTTTTATTCTTTATTGGTATAATCTTTGAATCCATGAATAATGAGACTAATATCAGTTGGAAAGATTGTCTATAAGAGTAGTCTTTGGCGCAGGTAGAAATCTCAAAAAGTTATGCATGAGCAAAGTCAAAAAAAAAAAAAAAAAAAGAGAAAAAGAGAAAATAAAAAAAAACTATACATCAGTGAATTGAAAATTTGATTCTATACCACATCAAAGCAAAATATCTTCCTTTAGCCGTTTGAAAGCAGTAGGTAAAACGCATACTAGTTCATAATAATTATTTGGATTAAATGTAGACACTTTGTAAGATGTTTGAGAGTAAGGATGACATCTGAGTAAATCATCATTACTATATATATCAATAAACCAATGTGATTTATTAATCGGATCCTGAGGGTGAGCACTGATGATAACATGTGCTCAACATGTCCATACCATATTTGGCTCGCTGCTTGTTTGTTATGCAGCAAATTGTTATGACCATACCCTACAGAAATGACTATGGCACAGATTTGATTATTTCTGGAACAAAAGACGCTGAAACAAAAACAACGCATAAAGCCTTACGCCGAAGTAGTTCAACACGTGGCTATACCAGTGGCGGTGCGAATAACATGGTAAATTAATTGCTTCGTGGCTCAGTAGAGAGCTCAGTAAGGAGTCTCCCTACAAAGTTGGTGCTAAACGTGTGAAATCAGGATCGTTTAAATATCCATGAGACATTTACTAGTGACATGGTAACATTTCCTATGTGTAGAGTGAGCCATCATATAGTATCTTTGTTTACTAAACGACTAGATTATCATAAGATTTAGCAGTCGGTGCAGCAAACTTTATAGTCTGTAAAAAAGTCAGTTTTGCATGGCATCCTTGTTCATTATTATTTTCATAATTATTCAGGCCTTTGTTTCACTTTCTAATTAACGGATCTCGATTAATCTTCGTTAGAATTACATGTTAGTCTGACGAAGTTTAATCGAGATGAGTTAATTATATCTCTTGCATTGTGAACTTTATTCATTCTTATTTTTACCTTTCTTTGCTCAAGACGATGTTATATATAGATTGATGTAATAAATGGCAAATTCAGAAATCGTTAGACAAGTGCCATGAAACCAACCACTGAGGAACATTAAACAACAAACAGCATTCTTTATAATCATGCTTACAAGGGTATCCCTATTAGCCCTTCCTTGACAAGTTCACTTTCAAAAGCAGGTTAGCTTTATCATCAACTTTTTTTTTTCAAATTCTCATGTTTTTTTGTTTTTTTTTCTATCGAGTACCGGTATAAAGTACAACCTTTAAAATGGGACTAAATTAATCTTTCCATAATAGACAAGTTTGTTACAGACATTGCTGTAATATGTATATTTCTTATTCTAATGGACGAACTTATTATTTTCGAAATTTATTTCCGTGTATACGTTTTTTTTTTTCTTCTAATCATCAACGTTCAGGGTAATCAATCGTTTTAAATTCAGCTTTTGACAACATATGGTAACGTCAGATTTGACAACTGACTGATCCAAGGATGTACACGGACCCTTTCTAGACCTGTTCCTCTTCACAATGGATTCATCCAAAAAAGTCTTCATCAGAAATGCAGTGACCGACCGACTCAAAGTGACCTATAAAGCACTAACAGAGAGCACAGACTTCCTCCATCAGCAACCAAAAATCCAATCTAGGACCAATGGTCAAAAAAAAAAAAAAAAAAAAAAAAAAAAAATCTAACAGACCCCGTTTCTATCACAGATTACACTAGTGATGAATCCTTTAACCGGTTCCAAGATCCATACACTAATCACTTTAGTTTCCCCTCACATCACATGACCCCGCTGACAAACCAACAAACCCAGAAACCAACCAACCAACCAACCAACTAACCAACTCTCTTCAGCAGAGGCAACACTAAAAAAAAAAAAAAAAAAAAAAAAAAAAAAGACACGCGACCTTCAGAGACCGAACTGACTGCCACGTGTTGTTGTCTCGATCT
>NW_028234422.1:37354383-37356883 GCF_977035675.1 Penaeus japonicus | reverse complement strand
GATAATGATAATGATAATAATAGTAATAACAACAAAAAAAAGACGTTAATGAAAATGATGATGATCATCATAATAATGATGGTAATAGTAAGCATGATAATGATGGTAATTATGATGACTGTAATAACATTAGAAATATGACAATTATGAAAAATATAATGATAATGTTTATAATGATGATGATGGCAATGCTATTACTAATAATACTGATAATGATAATGATAATACTGATAACAATAATGATGATAGTTAAGATTATAATAATAATGATGAGGATAATGATAATGACAATATTAATAATGATAATCATAATAAAGATGATAAAAAGGATAATGACTATAATAAGGAAAATAATGATAATAATAATAAAAATAAAGATTATAAAAAGATAATGGTTCTGATAAGGATAAGGATTATAGATATTCACTGGCTCTAATTCGAAAAGAATTAACAAAGAAGAGTAATTCTAAAATGAAGACATATGATTATCTTTTATCTTCATGTTTTCCTTACAGGATCATCTCCGAGTCGACACCCTGACCTTTGACCTCCGCAAGCCGTTTGTCTCGCTGAGTTGCTTCGTCTTCGTCGTTGTCTATTTCTTCTTCTTCTTTATATCCTCCCCCTCCCCCCTCCCCCTACCCTCTTCCCCTCCCTCCCTCCCTCCCTCCCTCATCCCCATCCAACTTCCTTGCCGAGTCGTTTTCTTTTTTGTTTATTTTCTTGCTCTTTTTTTCTTCCTTTTGTTTTGTTTTGTTTACTTATATATATTTTTTTTGATCGGTTTTTCTCTTATTTTTCTCCCCCCCCCCCCTGCCCCTTTTCCCTTCTTAACTT
The DNA here is from genome assembly GCF_977035675.1 of Penaeus japonicus. NCBI lineage: Eukaryota > Metazoa > Arthropoda > Malacostraca > Decapoda > Penaeidae > Penaeus > Penaeus japonicus. The sequence continues at coordinate 37,356,046 of NW_028234422.1, read as the reverse complement.
TCGCCTTATTTTCCCCTCTTCCCCTACCCCTAGTTCCCCCTTTCTTTTATTCTATTCTTTTCCCCCCTCCCTTTGTTTTTCCCTATTCCTCTATATTCCCGTTCCCTCTACTTCCCCCTCCCCCTCTTTCCTTCTGTATCCCTCCCCCCTCTTTTCCCCTCCGTCTATTTTCCCATCCCCCCTTCTCTACTTCCCCCTCTCCCAATTCCCCCCATTTCCCTCTCTTCTCCCCCTCTCCCCCCTCTCCTCTCAAAATGGACCACAGCGACGTGTCTCTCGCCGAACTGGTGTCGCAGCTGCCGAAGGAGCTACAGCAGCTGGCCCTCAACCTGACACCCGAGGACACCCAGTTCTTCAAAACCCTTTTCGAGAACCGCTCTCGCCCCGCCTACGCCAACGCCACCACGCATGCGCAGTACAACCAGTCCAAGGCCTACCAGTACTGCCACTTCGGTGAGTCTTATGGTTAAAAAAATATGTATATATATATATGGATATGTGTATGTTTGTGTATGTATTTGTTTATGTATGTCTGTATATGTATATGTATTGTGTGTATGATTATGTTTGAAAATAAATAATGTATATGTATATGAATATGTTTGTATATGTATGTGTATATGTATATTTATGAAGAAGAAAAAATGCTTTGTGTATTTACAAATGTGAATGGTGTATGAGCACTAGAGGCGTTAGACAAAAAAAGATAATATTGGTGATTGTGTGTTTGGCGAGTGTTTTGTGAGTTGAGACATATATTGAGAGAGAGTGATTGAGAGATTGATTGTGAGTGAGAGTTAGAGTGTGTGTGTGTGTAGAGAGACTGTGTTTAGACTGACATTAGTGTTTGTGAGATGTGTGTGTGAGTGATTTTGTACATTGAGAGATTCTGTCAGAGTGTGATTTGTTGATATAGGAGAGAGTGTTATAGTGTGTTATAGTTTTTAGTGATAGTTTTAATGAGTGAGACTCACGCTCATCACTCATCACTCACACAATCTCTCGCCTTAATATAGATAGTTATATTTTTATATATATATATATATATTATATATATATATATACATATATATATATATATATATATATATATATATTATATATATATTATTTATATATATATAATTTATATACATCTCTACACACAACACACACACACACCACAACACCAACACAATTGTATATATATTATATAAAAATCTATATCAATATTCTATATATATATTAAAAAAATTAAACTATACACTATAATAAATATAAATATAACTATATAATAATCATCATCACAACAAACCTCACTAAAACAATACCAATAATCAACTTCAAAAAAACACACAAACCCAAAACACACCCAACACACAACAACACCAAAACACAAAAACAACACACACACACAAACCACCACACAACCAACAACACACACACACAACACAACACACACACACAACACACATAAACAAACATCAACCAACACCCACACACACACCCACACACACCCACCACCAAAACACACCACCTCCACAATACAACCACAACCCCACACCTATAATCCCCCCCCCCTACTAAAAAAAACAAAAAATAAACAAACAATCAAAATAAAAAAAAAAAATAAAGAAACTAAAAACCAAATAAAACCACACACAAAACTAACAACAAAAAAAAA
>NW_028234422.1:37346883-37349383 GCF_977035675.1 Penaeus japonicus | reverse complement strand
TATACATATCAATATAAGAAATCTTAAACACTTTTATCATATAAAATATCAAAATGATCAGAAAAAACTAAAAAAAAAAAAAAAAAGTTACCTTCAATCTGGAAAAATAAGAAAATGATACGAAATAACATGAAAAAAAAGATGGTGTGACATAAAAAAAAAAAAAAAAAAGGAAAGAGAAATACATGAGCTCTGGATCTGATTAAGAAAGAAAGATATTGAATCATTAAATTTTATGAAGCCTAACTGAATAGACATTTTCGGTTTTTTTTTTTTTTTTTTTTTTTTTAGGGGGGGGGGGGGTGCATGGCCGTCTGTAGGGTAACTACGGGAGATGTGCGTGAAAGTGTCTACATGCGCACGCATATGTATACATAGAAAGAGATACACACAAATAGGCTCTATGCAAATGTACATTACATAATGGTAATTAAAATAATAGTAATGTTATCGATAATGATATTGATATTGAAAGATAATGATAATGATAATAATGATAAAAGTAATAACACTAATAACAACAAAAATTTTTAGCAATAATAATGATGATGATAATAGTAACACTAATTACAATGATGATGATAGTAATAACAATGCTGATAATAGTTATCATAGGAATAGTTCAAATGCTAAAAGTAATAGCAATGATGATAATGATGATATTAATGACAATAATAATAGTAATGATGATAATGATGATAATAATAAAATTATAATAATGATAATGATGATAGTAATGATAGTAAAAAATAATAGCGATAATGATAATGGTAATAATAAGAATAATGATGATAATGATAGTAATGATAAAAATAATAAGAAGAATAATGATAATGACAATAATAGGAAGAAGAACAACAACAATAACAATAACAATATCAAGTATGATAATGGTAATGTTAATGATGATAGTATCGGTAATATATGATGATGAAAGATGATGATAATGATGATAATAGTCATGATAATGATTATGATAGTAAATACAATAATGATGATGAAAGTGACAAAAATATCAATGATGATAACAAGAACAAGAACAATAACTACAGTAACAATAATAATGATAATAAAGATAATAATGATAATGCTGATAATAGAAATATTATAATAACAATGCTAACAATCATAGCAGTAATAACAATAATCATAATAATGATAACCATAACAATAAAGACAATAATCATAACAAACATAAAAATAACAACAAAGATAATGATAACAACACTAATAATGATGATGTTAATATTAATGATGACGATGATAGCAACAACAACGAAAGCAATAAGACCCCGTTTTCCCCCACACAGAATTCGTAGACTGGTACAGCGGCTGGCACTCAAGACTGGCACTGTGCATCGCCCTCTTCGGTGCCGTGGCCAACATCCTGACCATGACCACACTCACCCGGAAGAACATGGCCACGCCCACGAACCTCATCCTTCTGGGCCTGGCCGTGGCGGACCTTATGGTGGTGCTTGAATATGTTCCTTACGCAGCGTCTAAACTCTTGGGTGGACAGCGGCTTCAGGAGTCTTGGGAACACGCGTTGTACGTTCTTGTGCACGCCCATCTGTCGCAGGTCTGTCATACGGTGAGTGAAAGGATGGGTGGGTATGGGTGAGTATTTTTGGGTGTGTATGTAGAGGTTGGGTGTTTTTAGTCTATCAATCTATTTATCTGTTTATCGATTTATTTGTATTTATTATTTTTTTTCTTTCTTTCTTTCTTTTTTTTTTGTGTTGATGGAGGGGGGGGGGGGGTTGACTATCGTGAGGGGGGGGGGTGTTGGGGTCCCTTTAGATGCAGGGACCCCCCGGTACGAGCGATGGTTTTTTGGGGGCAGTGATTTAATTTGGCGTGGTGGGCGCAATTTTTTGGTCTTGGCGGGCAAGGGGAGGGGCGAGAGGCGGGGGAAAGCAGTGGAGGGGGAGAGGAGGGGAGAAGGAACGGGCGCGGGCGCCGAGCGGGGCCCCGGGAAGCGGGGCCGAAGGGGGGGGAAGGGCGGGGCGGAGAAGGGGGATCGCGAGCGGCCGGGGAGAGGAAGAAAGGAGCGAGAGAAGCGCGCGAGAGCGCGCGAGAGAGAGGGAGGACGCGGAGTGAGAGAGAGGAGAGAGAAGAGGGGGAGAGAGAGCGCGAGAGGAGAGAGAGGGAGAGGGCAGGACGAGAGAGAGAGAGAGAGAGCGCGAGAGAGAGAGAGCCGGGGGGACGCGCGGCGAGAGAGACAGAGGAGCGAGAGGAGTGGCGCGCGCAGCGAGCGCGAGGGGCAGTGAGAGAGACGCGAGCGAGATAAGAGCCCGGAGCGAGGGCGCGCGCGCGGAGGGGGGGAGAGGCGCGAGCGCGCAGACGCGGCGGAGAGGCGGGGAAAAGGGGCGGGAGAAGCGAGAGCAAGAGGCGAGCGCGGCGAGGCGAGAGAGAGCGGAGAAGCAGGCGAGCGCGGGCGCAGCGCGTGAGAGGGGTGAGGGCGCGGCGGCGGCCGAGCCGCGCGCGAGGGCAGGAG
>NW_028234422.1:37334383-37339383 GCF_977035675.1 Penaeus japonicus | reverse complement strand
CCCCTTATCCCAAACGAGATTGCGATCAGGAGCATGCAAGATTTTAATGGGATTTGTGTGCCACGGAAGCCTCGAGAAAGGCCAAGGTGTCGATCAGGAGGAGGAGGAGGAGGAGGGAGGAGGAGGAGGAGAGGAGGAAGAGGGAGGAGGGAGGAGAGGAGGACAGGGAGAGAGGAGGAGTTGGAGGAGGAGGAGAAGAGGACAGGGGGAGAGGATAAGAGGAGAGGGGAGGAGGAGGAGGAAGGAGGAGGGAGGAGGGAGGAGGAAGGAGGAGGGAGGAGGGAGGAGAGGGGAGGGAGAGGAGGACAGGGAGAGAGGAGGAGTAGGAGGAGGAGGGGAAGAGGATAAGAGGAGAGGGGAGGAGGAGGAGGAGGAAGGAGAGAAGAGGGGAAGATGAGGAAGAAGAGGAGATGATAGAAGGGAAGGGAAGTGGTTATGATGGAGGAGGAAATGATGAAGAAGAGGAGAAGGAAGAGAGGGTAGGCGAGGAGGACGAGTACGAGGGAGAGGACGAGGATGAGGAAGGGAACGAGGAAGAGGAAGAGAACGAGGAAAAGGGGAGGAGGGAGAAGGACGAAGAGAACGAGGAAAAGGGGAGGAGGGAGAAGGACGAAGAGAACGAGGAAAAGGGGAGGAGGGAGAAGGACGAAGAGAACGAGGAAAAGGGAACGAGGAAGAGGAAGAGAACAAGGAAAAGAGGGGGAGGGAGAAGGACGAAGAGAACTAAGACAAAGACGAGGAGGAAAAGCAGGACGAGGACGAGAAGGAAAAGAAGGAGGAAGACGAAGAGGATTAGAAAGATGGACGAGGAAAAGGAAGACGAAGAGGAGAAAGATGAGGAATATGAGTAGGAGGAGGAGGAGGAGGAGGATGCAGGACGTAGATAGAAGAGAAGGAGAAAAGAAAAGAATGAATAAACAGTGAGCTGAAGAAGAGGAAGAAAAAAGAAGTAGGAAGAATAATGAGAAAGGAATCATGATAGATATAATAAGAGAAAATTGATAAATAATGTAGAAGAGAATGGGGACATATATGAATAAGAAATAAAAGTGTATATATATATATATATATATATATATATATATATATATATATATATATATATATATATATGCATACACACACACTCACATACACACACACACACACACAACACACACACACATATATATAATATATATAATATATGTGTATATGTGTTGTGTTGTGTGTGTGTGTGTGTGTGTGTGTGTGTGTATGTGTGTGTGTGTGTGTGTGTGTGTGGGTGTGTGTGTGTGTGTGTGTGTGTGTGTGTATGTGTAAGGCATGTGTATGCGCATGTGTATGTGTCTGTGTATGTGTAAGTGTATATATATGTATACGTATATTATCAACATTATGATAATATCACAATGTTATTAATCACTTTAATAATCTCTCTGAACATCATTACATTAAGATTACAATAACGTTATGTACGAACATTATCATTGCCATTATGGTGGCATTAAACATTAGTTTCATTTTCCATTCCCACTAATTAAAACAATTGTCGATTCCATAATCAAGGCAATTATGATATAATTAAATTTGCAACGATTCCCGCGCGTGGTGCCGTCGCAAAGGCATTTAATGCAGAATACTGATATAAAACAAAACATGGTATTGACACCCAACCCTAATATAACAGCAATCTTAAGCATTAACACACATCTCCAATAAAGAAAAAGAAAAAAAAAAAAAAAAAAAGAGAGGGAGAGAGAGAGAGAGAGAGAGAGAGAAAAATATATATATGTATATATATATATTCCCATAACACTGATATTTATCTTATTTCCTTCCGAAAACAGATCTCCATCTGGCTCACCGTAGCCCTGGCCATCTGGCGCTGGATCGCCGTCGGCCGCCCGCACTCCGCCCCTACCGTCTGCACTCTAGTCAACGCCCGCCGTCTCCTCGCGGGCGTGTACGTCGCCTGCCCTCTCCTGGCCACGCCCACCTTCCTCATCTACACCGTGGAAGAGAAAATAGCCGACGATTCGGGGGACAATCCACGGACGGTATACAAGGTGGATTTCTCTCCCCTGGCCAAAGCGCACGACAGTTTGCTCAAGAATGTGAGTTCTGGGCCTTTGGGTTTTGGCGTGGGCGGGTGGGCGGGTGAGTGGGCGGGTGAGTGGGCGGGTGGGTGGGCGGGTGAGTGGGCGGGTGGGCGGGTGGGTAGGTATGTGGGTGGGTTGGGGAGGTTGGTGTTTGTGTGTTGGTTTGCGTGTGAGTGTGTTGGTTTATGTTTCTTTGTGGGTCTGTTTATTTTGTTTATGTGGGTATGTGTTTATGTTTGTGTGTCTTTTTGTTTGTTTGTGTGTATGTGTGTGTGTGTTTGTGGGTGTATTTGTTTGTGTGTGTGTGAAAACAAATGTAAAATGCATGAATGAGAATCAATAATTTCATAAAGCAAGAGCATGATTATCATTTCGACATTTTATCGTCATCAGTATCAAGTATCGAAACTTCAGTCACAAGTCTGGCAATATATACGCCTGTTAAAACAAACGCATGTGTTGACCTCTACATGGGCGATGCAACGCGTATAAAATCTAACCCTATCTATATTTGCATAATTCTCTGAAGCTCCACGTGCATTCGAAAAGCCAGACCCTTAAAAAAAAAAAAAAAAACATACCCCCACATACCCCAACCACAACATACCCCCACATACCCGAGCCACAACATACCAACATACCCTCTCCCCGCAGATATGCCTGGTCGTGTTCAGCGTGTTGGTGAAGCTCGTGCCCTGTTTGCTGTTGGCCCAAATCATGCCGGCCATCATCAGGGCCATGTGGGTGGCCAAGGAGCGCAGGCAGAAACTCACCAACCGCAAGCCCTCCGCAAGCATGACGACCGCAAGCACACCCAGCGTCTTCGCCAGGGTCAGCCGGAGAGTGAAGGGCACCGCGGGAGACGAGGTCGGGGAAGGTCAGGGGAAGCACACGCCCAAGAAGAACGAGGTCAGAGGTCGTTTCTGTGACGTCACTGTTGTCAGCTTGTGATTTTTGTGTTGCAACTGTTTTTCTTATCATACATAATTATACATATGTATAATTACCATATATATTATTTTTTTATCATTATCATAATCATTGTCTTTCTCTTTTTTTATATATTTTTTTTATAAGCATCATTATCATTGTCTTTATCATCATAATTGTTGTTAATGTCTTCATTAAAATTATCATTATTATAATCTTATAGGATTTTTGTCCTTTATATTATACGCATTGATGTTGATTATTACAGATATAATTATAGATGCCGTGAGTATCGCATCATCATCATTACCATAATTTTTTTTTGTCATTGAAATCCCCATCATTACTATCATCGTTACTAAAAGGATTATTATAATAGCAATCACCAATCTCTTAATTATAAGAACAATGATAACAACAATAATATACCAAAAATAATATATATTGATATCATATAACCTTCCCAGTGGCAAAGATAACATCATTCAAAAAGAACTCAGTAAAAAAATAACAATAAAAAACGAAAAACAAATGAAGATCAACTCCACAGGAAGGCGGGAATGAACGAAAGAACATTAGTATTTAAAACAAGAGATTGCACACCACACAAACGGTTGGCTGAGTCTTCTTAAGGAGGAAAGTTAATACTGAATAAATCGGTATTTTGAAAATCTCATTGTGAATTCTTGAGGCAAAGGCGGTCATGTTACGCTACATTACCAGGTGTAAGTACGCGGTCTTGTGAATGAAATCTGGAATACATGCCTGAGTTTCCCAAAGTGGGGCCTTGGGACTTTTTTTTAATGGGGGACCAAAGGCTCTGTATCCCGAAGAAGTGAATCTGTTATGTATTTTGTGGTTGTTCCCTTTGGTTTAAACTTCAAGGCCAAGGAACCTCAAAGTATTATTTGGTTAGTGTTAAATTTGGAAGTTATTGTTTGTCATACTTATCCGAGGTGCCCAGAAGTTTGGGTTCTTCTGCCCCAGCTGGTAGGTGTGTTCAATTATCTTCAAATAATTCCGTTTACATCCCTATTTCCGGATCTTATTTTTTCGTGATTTGATGTTGTTGTTTTTTATGTAACTGAGCAGGAGCTTTTACTGGACAACAACACACAACACAGCTCCCCATCTCCAGATTTTTTATTTTTTTTATTAATCTTTATTTTTATTTATTATTATTTTTTTTTTTATTGTTTCCGATTGCGTGTTCGTTGTTCTTCGGAAATCAGGGATTAACGCCAAAAAGACGGTTATGGGCAAGGAGGCTGTAGAGAAACAAATTAAGAACTATAGGGAAAAGTGAAGGAAAAAGAAGAGGCAACGCGGCGCCTGTCCCCAGCACGTCCAGCGAACCCTCCTGCCTCACGCTTCTCTTACAAAAGGGAAGAGAAGTGTAAAGGAAAGCCAGGTGGCTTTGAAACCTGAGGCTTACGTAGGCCTAACACGGCGACAGGGAACTGAATTGCACTCAATGATATACCCATATTATGTAATATAAAAACCGCTTTAAGGATGAGAAAATTGCGAGGAAATATTCCCCCCAGAAGTGACCTCAGATGACCTGAAAGAACCCCCTGAGAAATCTTGCCACTTGAAGCATTATCAGCAGAGTAAAGTAAAGTATTCGAAATATATACATAGTATGAGTTATATATCTCAAGGGTAAAAAAAAGCACTGTACATCGTCGCCTAAACATGGAACTTCATTTTCTGTCGAATTTTTAAATCGTCATATATATATCTCTCACCTTATATTCAGACGATTTTCCAATTTCTTGTTGCAAAACATTCGGAGAGTGATTGAATGCAAAACTGCATATTGCCGTTCTTTCATTCTCATGCTTTTAATGCTCTATGAATAGTTGCAATATGCAAATGATTATAAGCAAAATTGTTCATTTGGATGTCTTTGATCTCTCAAATGAAGTATAGTTTTGCTTTATATAGTTTTCCATTGCCAGAAAAAGAAAATATTCGCACATGTAA
>NW_028234422.1:37294383-37299383 GCF_977035675.1 Penaeus japonicus | reverse complement strand
TTCTTCTCTATTTCTCTTCTTTCAATTTACTTTTCCTTTATTTCATTTAGGAAAATCTCACAACCAGAGTATATTTTTCATTACTTCTAATGATGATGATGATTATAATAGTATTGATAATGATAATAATGATAATGATGATAATGAAAATTAATGATGATGGTGAGCATGATGATGATGAAGATGATGGTGATGATGATGATGATAATGATGATGATGATGATAATCATGATGCTGGTGATGATAAAACAATAAGAATAGCTACAATAATGATAACCATATTAATAACGATAAGAATACTAACAATAACAATAATGGTAGTAATAACAATAACAATAACAAAAAAAAAAAAAAAATCCCACACAACGGAGATGCAAGCGAAAGGGTTCAACGGTGAACAGCATCAACACAGTAAACAGCATGGCCCTTGTTTTGATTGGCTCTCCGCTTGTTTGTTGTTTCAGGCGCGGCTGTTCCCCCGCCCGGCCGACCTCTTTCGCTATTACGTTGGCCTTAAGACCAAGAGGTGGAGGGGGGGGGGGCGAGAGTGGGGAGGGGGAAGGAGGAGAGATAGGAGGGGGGAGGAGGAGAGGAAGGAGGGGGGAAAGAGGGGAGGGGGAGAGGAGGAGAGGAAGGAGGGGGGAAGAGGGGAGGGGGAGAGGAGGAGAGGAAGGAGGGGGGAAAGAGGGGAGGGGGAGAGGAGGAGAGGAAGGAGGGGGGGAAGAGGGGAGGGGGAGAGGAGGAGAGGAAGGAGGGGGGGAAGAGGGGAGGGGGAGAGGAGGAGAGGGAGAGGGGGGAAGAGGGGAGGAACGAGGGGAGGGGGAGAGGAAAAGAGGGGGAAGGAGGGGAGGGAGAGGGGAGGGGGAGAGGGGGGGAGAGGAGGAGAGAAAGGAGGGGGGGGAGAGGGGAGGGGGAGAGGAGGAGAGGAAGGAGGGGGGGAAGAGGGGAGGGGGAGAGGAGGAGAGGAAGGAGGGGGGAAAGAGGGGAGGGGGAGAGGAAGGGGAGAGGAAGGAGGGGGGGAAGAGGGGAGGGGGAGAGGAGGAGAGGAAGGAGGGGGGAAAGAGGAGAGGGGGAGAGGAGGAGAGGAAGGAGGGGGGAAAGAGGGGAGGGGGAGAGGAGAAGAGGGGGAAGGAGGGGAGGAGGGGATGGACAAGGAAGGGAAGAAGGAGAGGGCAAGGAGGGGGGAGGAGCGCAGGGTGGGTAGAGGGAAAGAAGGGAAGGGGGAAGGACGGGATGGAGGGATAAGGGAAGGGAAGAACCGGAGACCGATAAGAGGAGAAGGGAAGATAAGGGAGTTGAATAAAGTGAGGGAGGAAGGTAAGAAAGGGAAGAAGAGAGAGAAGACAGTAAAAAAGATTAGCGAAGAGAAGAGATAAGATAAAATAAATAAAAACATTAGCCAGAAAAAAATCAAAATAGAGGAGAAGAACGGGAGATAGAGATATCAAGATAACTTTAAAAGGAAAGGAGAGGAGAGAGAAAAAGATATACATGGATGGATTGTTAAGCTAGCCATACACCTGTAGATTTGATCGCTCATGAATATGGAATGGAGAGTGCATTGCGTCTACTCGCCATAAATGCGCAGATAAATCGCTAGATATCAATCCACTCAGACAAATGTGTCCAACGCAGAAGATCACAGCTGTAGGCATATCCAGTGCAACAATGTAAATACAAAACATAAACACAACCAAATTAATAATACATAACCTTTGCATTTTTCTACATAGTTACATTTACTCGCATTCTCTGCATTCTCTACTCTTCACTCCATTTACAAACACGCGCTAAACGTTAGAAAGTATAAAAACAAAACACAAATTAACTCTTCTATCTCTTCTCTGTCTCTATTCTCAAACAACTCTCTTCTTTTTTTTTTTTCTCTCTTCCTTCTCTCTCTTCTCTCTCTCTCTCTCTTTCTCTTTTCTCTCTATCCTCTCTTTCTCTCTCTCAATATCGCAACGCTCTCTTTCTCTCTCCTTATGTCTCTCTCTTTCTCTCTCTCCTGGAAGGAAGTACTCTCGCATTATCATAGATAGCGATAAATCTGTTAGGGGGTAAAAATTCCAACAGGATGGAGATCAAAATGAGGCGAAAGAACTCCAATTTTACTTTATGCATCACAGGCAGATATTTAGGGATTTGGTCGTAGGATTTCCTTGAGACACTGAGGATCCCATTTGAGGTGTATTGCTTAGTAGCTTTAGTAGAACGAGATAAAATAAATGTTTTAAAAGAGGAAAGAGGAGAAAGAAAAAAAGAATTGAAGAAAAAAAAAGCAAATGAGAGAAGAATAAAAAATAATCTGCTAAGATTAAATAGGAAGACAGAGGAGAGAGAAAAATAATGAGGATAATTGGAGGAAAAAGGGAAATAAAAAAAGGAGAGGAAGGAAGGAAGAGGGAGAAAAAGAATTGGATGACAAAATGAAGAATGAGACAGGGAGAAATTCAGATAATTAGAAGAGAGTGGAAGGGGTGTAAAGAGGAATCAGAAAATAATTGATAAAAGTAAGCCATGAATGAAAGAATGCATGATAGGAGAGAGGGGATGATAGAGGAGACAAGAAGAAAAAGATGTGTGATAGTGTAAAGAAGAAAAAATAAACATACAGAAGAGGACAAGAGACGAGAAAAAATAGGAAAGAAAATGAGGAGGCAAATAATGAGAATGTTAAAAGAAAAAAAAAACGAGAAGACCGAAAAAAAAGAAAAAAAAGTAGAATATCAAAGAAACGGAGAATATCCTAGAAAACATATTAAAGAAAATAGATTTCGAGGTAAAGAAAGGGCGTGAAAAAAAAATAATAAAAATAAAAAAAAATAAAAAACTGACTTAATTAAGGGGTGGAAACGAAAGAGAAATTCAAGAAAAAAATATAAGAAGAGAAAAAGGTAAAGATAGAGAGAGAGGTGAAGCAGCCAAGACAAGCGGAGAATTCTTGAAAAAAAATGAATAAACGAGTAAATGGAGAGAAGAATGAAGTGCCTGTGAAACGGAAGCGAAACTCTCAGGAAGGAAGCCTGGCTAAGTAGGAAGACTGCATTTGGTTACGTGGAAATTGCCTGGCGAGCGAACAAGCATCGCTTTTCGTAGATAGGAAAACACACAAACAGTCACACACACACAAATACACAATCATGCATGTCATATATATATATATATATATATATATATATATATATATATATATATATATACATATATAGATATAAATATATATTTTATATATATATATATATATATATATATATATATGTATGTATATATATATGTATACATATATAATATATATATAATATATATATATTATATATATATATATATATATATATATTATATATATATATATATATATATATATATATATTTATATCCATACATGTATGTGTGTGTGTATATATATGTATATATACTTATGCATATACATATATATATATATATATATATATATATATATGTATATATATAGATATATATGTGCACACATACACACACACACCCACACACACGTACACACACACACACACACACACACACACACACACACATATGTTTATATATATATATATATATATATATATATATATAAAATATATATATATATATATATACATATATATATATACATATATATATATATATATATATATATATATATATATATATATATATATATATATATATATATATATATATATATATATGAAAGAAAGGTATGAATGAGACTGAATATCTAAAACACGCAAGAGATGTATTTGACGCGTTTCGACGGAGGTCTTTCTCAAAAATACATAACAAGTGAAAACATAGAACGAATATATATATCAAATGAGAGCTGATGGTTCACCTGACTCTCCTGACCTGTGTATGGTTTATCCGCATAATTGATGCTGCCGCGACCTTGGACAGTTTAAATCTCCCCGACGCGGTGTTCATATTTTCTGTCGTCGCGATGTATGCAGCTTCCATAACTTTACGCCTTTGCTTTTGCAATCCTTTGCTTACGATTTTCGCTTCCTTCCAATCTGGTAGATGTCCCGACTCATCTACGTGTGCCACCATGGCGTTGGAAGTCCTGTGGTGACGGATGTCTGCTCGGTGCTCGGTCATCCTGGTGTCGAAACCACGTCCTGTTTCGCCGTAATACGCTTTTTCGCATGTACTGCAGGAGATACAGTAAACGGCACTGTCGGGGTTGTTTGTGAGCGGTTTCTTGTGTCTTGCCAAATCTCCTATCTTTACGCCGGACGTGTTTGCTATGTTCACGTTGGTACCGAAGTACCTGCTGATAATCTCGGAGATATTACACTGAGGCAGTATCAAGAAACCTGAGGGTGCTGCACGATCGTTTTCTGTTCTGGTCATGATGTTCTCCGCTTTCTTTCTGAGGTTTAGCAAGAAACCTCTGGGGTACCGGTGTTTTACAAAGGAGTCTATTATGTATTTCATTTCATCCTCTAAGAATTCAGGGCTGCAAATCCTTAGTGCCCTTAGGAAGAAACCTATGACAACCCCTGACTTTGTTTTACTGCTGTGGGCGGAGTAGTAATGGATATAATCATCTTTATTAGTCGGCTTTCTGTATACAGAGAAACGCAGGCCGTCGTCGTCACGATGGATCAGAGTGTCTAGGAAGGGTAGCTTCTGACATTCTTCTTCCTCTACGGTGAATTGAATTTTGTCGTGGACGGCGTTTAGCAGCATCAGCGTTTGGCGTAAGCACGTTCTCCTGGGGACGACGACCAGAACATCATCTACGTAGCGTAGCCATGTTGAGTGCCTGCCAATTATGTCTCTGTAGTGGTCTTTTTCCAGAGTTTCCATGAAGATGCAGGCCAGAACCGCGCTTAATGGGGAGCCCATAGCTAGACCACTGGTTTGCCGGTATTCTTCTCCTGCAAATTCGAAGGACCCAAAATTCACGCACAGCTTCACGAGTCGTATAAAGTCACGCTTGGGTAGAGGAAGTGACTCATCATCCATGGTGTTGACGA
>NW_028234422.1:37231883-37236883 GCF_977035675.1 Penaeus japonicus | reverse complement strand
CATTACATATAAATATAATATCTATTATATATTATCAATATGCTATATCATATATATTATATATATATATATTAATGATGATATAATATATATATATATCTATATTATAAATATATATATATATAGTTTATATATATATGATATATGATGAATAGCATAAATTAAATTACATTATATATATATATATATATAATATATATCAAAATAATATACTTAAGTATAATTCTCTATATATATTATCACATCATAAATATAACTATATGTTATCATTACTTATTATTATATATAACTCTATATATATATAAATATTAAATCTTATCTATACATTTATGGTGTGTGTAGTTGTGTTTTTGTTTGTATTACATATTTATCTATAAATATATCTATATTTATATATATAATATATTATATATATACATAAGTATATTTAACTATATTATCTATATATATTTATATCTATATATAAATTATAATATTTATATCACCCCAAAATAAAAATTTTTATTATTATATATATAAAATATAATAATTTTATTATTTCTTTTTGGGGTGGGGTTGGTGTTTTGTTTTTTTGTTTTTTTTATTTTTTTTTTTTTTTTTTTATTTTTTTATATTTTTTTTTTTTTTTTTTTTTTTATTATAATATTTTATATTAATATATATATATTTATATTATTTTATATATTAAAACATAAATAAACCCCCTTATTATATATATTATATAATATATTATAAATAATTATATATTATATATATTTTTATTTTTTTGTGTGTGTGTGTTGTTGTGTTGGGTGGTGGGGGTGTGAGTGTGTGTGTGTGTTGTGTGTGTGTGTGTGTGTATATACTACTATTTAAATATCATTATATATATATATATATAAATATATATAATATATATTAACTGAATATAAACCTTATTATATATATTAAACATAAATTTATATAAATCTATATATATACATTATTACGCACCCTACCACCCTACACACACACACACCACAGACACACACACCCCACACAATTCCTTTCGTGGGTCAACGATACCTCAATGCCTACTTCCTCTGTAATCCCCCTCCCATCCCCCCTCCTGTCCCTTCCTTCCCTTCCTTTCTCGTCGTTTCTTCTACCTTCACCCTTTCCTTCTAACCCTAACGTATCCCACCCCTCTCCTTTTTTCTTGCGCCTCTCCCCCTCCCTTCCTTCTTCTCTCTCTCTCTCTCTCTCTCTATCTCTCTCTTTCTCACCCTTCCCCTTACCTCACTTATCCTCCTTTTTTCTTCTCCTGAGCCCCCCCCCCCCACTCCCCACCCCTCCTCTTCCCTACGTTATCCCCGCAGATCGCTATGAGCAAGGCGTTTGGTACGGTATATGGCACGAGAGATAGAGTGAGAGAACCTCGAGGAGGATATGGGGGAGAGAGAGAGAGAGAGACGAGGAGAGAAGAGAGAAAAGGGAGAGAGGGATAAGAGAGATAGAGAGAAGAGAGAGAGGGAAAGAGAGAGAGCCGAGACGAGAGAGCGAGAACGAGAGAATGACCGATAGATTGATCGAGTAGATAAATAGAGAGGAGGGGGCGAGTTAGATAGGAGAAAGAGATGGAGTTGAAGATAGATAGATAGAGATAGATAGATAGATGGATGATTAGAGAGAGAGAGAGAGAGAGAGAAGAGTGGGATAGAGGGAGAGGGGGGGATAGATAGATAGATAGAGGGAGAGAGAGAGTGAGAGAGAGAAGGTGGGGAGAGATAGATAGATAGAGAGAGAGTGAGATAGATAGATAGAGATAGAGAGAGAGAGAGAGAGAGAGAGAGAGACGAAGAAAAAGGGACGGTGAGGCGAGGGGAGAGAGAGAGATTAGAGCGGCGTGGGGGAGTAGATAGAGAGAGAGACCCCAAGACTGCCTACGTACATCCGTTGAAAAAAAATAGATAGAGAGAAAGAGTCGAGTGTCGCACAGCTATCGAATGGAGCCCTCCCCAGCCCCCGTTCGCTCGGAGAGAAACGGAGAGGAGTGCGACAGAGGGTTGAGAGAAAGTGAGAGGGTGAGAGGGTGGGGGGAGATAGATAACGAGAGAGAGACGGGGGCGGGAGAGAGAAAGAGGGGCCCCCCCCCCCCCCCCCCCCCCCACTGGGGGTGGAGAGATACATTATATATAGAGGGAGGGACGATAGATAGAGATCGACTGGATAGAGAGAGAAGGAGGGGAGAGAGAGAGAACCGAGAATCATAAACACAATGGATCGTGGCTTAAAAACGGGCGTTTGAAGTGAGACCAATCACCCGACAGCTTGAAGGCTAGAACCACACCTCAGAGATCGTGTATGTGCATGTGTTGTATAACCTTCGCTTAAGTTCCAAATGTCCTGCTCATAGAAGTAATCCAAAGCCCATATATTCGCCTGAATATACCATCCGCCGTGGCAGCACCTCAGTTAACGGCAGTCATGGGCACCGCAACTTTCCTTTCGTGCTGATTTTTTGTTTGTTTCTCTTAGAGTAGTAACTAAGGCATTCATTTTCAAATCCGGACAAATTCATAGATGAACATCGGAAGATAGAAACCTAAAGAAATGATGCAAAAATATTTGTTTATTATATCATATATATATATATATATATATTCTAATATATATTAATATATACACACAACCCACACTCACAACACACTAACACCACACCACCCCACACCCCACACCACACACAACACCCCACACCCACCCACATATCTATATATATACTATATCCATTTATTATTTATATATATATATATATTATTATATATATATATATATATATATATACATACACACCACGCACACTATATACCTATACATACACACACACACACACACACACACACCACACACACACACACACACACACACCACACACCACACCCATTCTACTATATATATACTACTATATATTATATATATATATATATATGAACTATATATATATATATCTAATTTTGAGATATTTATATGAATATGTAGAAAACATATATTATTATATATATATCATATATATATTTATATATAGATATATATTACTATATACTATATATATATATTTATATTCTATTTATTTATATATATATATATTATATATATGTAAATTTTAATAACAATATTTAATTATATGAAAAACAAAATATATGTAAAAATATATATATAAAAAATATATATATAATATTTTATATATATTATTTAATTTATATTATATTTTATTTTTTTTTTTTTTTTTTTAATTGTGTGGGTTGTGGTGGGTGGGTGGTTTGTGTGGGGGGGTGAGTTTTTGGTTTTTTTTTATAATAAAAACAAAAAAAAAAAAAATCACAAATATCTATATATATTTTTAATATATAATTTTATATATTTTATAATAAATATATATTTTTTAATATATTTTTTTTTCTTTTTTTTTTTTTTTATGTTTTATTTTTATAAATTTTTTATATTTTATATATATATTTATATTTATTTTATTTATAATTATTATATATTTTTAAATATTTATATATATTATATTATATTTTTTAATTTATATATATAAATAAAATTTTTTGGGGTTTATTTTTTTATATATATATTTAAAATTTTAAATTTTAATATATAAATATAATATATTATAAATTTTAATTATAAAATATATTTTATTATAATTTTTTTTTTTTTTTTGTAATATTTAAAAAAATATTTTATGTATATATTTTTAATTTTTAAATATATATATATTTATATATATAAAACAAACAAAATTTTTAAAAACCAAAAAAACCCCCCCAAAAAAAAAACAATTATTCAATTTTATATTTTATTTAAATATTTTATAAATATAATATATATATTTCAAAAAAACAAAAAAAATTAAACAAAACTTAAAAATTTTAAAATTAATCCCCCCAACCAAAACACGACACCCAACCACACACAACAACAACAAACAAAAAAAAATAAATATATTATTATATATATATTATATATAATATTATTAAAATATTATATGATAAAATAAATTTATTTAAAAATTTTTTATAAAAAAATATATTTATATATATATATTAATTTAAAAATATATATATATATAATATACAAAAATTTTTAATATATAATATAAATCTTTTATATTTTTTAAAATATAAAATAAATATTATAATATTATTAAAAATATAAAAATATATATAATTTTTTATAAAAAAATTTTATATTAATAAAAATATATAAAAAATATATTTAAAATATAAATTATATTATAAAATATATATTAAATATTATATATATATAATAAAATATATATATATATTATAAAATAATAATATATTAAAATTTTATTTATATCTATATTAAAAAATTATATATAAAAATATATTTTATTTATATATCTATATATGGAAAAAAATAATAATTTTTTAATAATTTAAAAAATAATAATTTGATATTTTAAATTTTAAAATTTTATATATATATATATATATTATATATATTTTTATAATTATATAAAAAATTTTTTTATATAATTTATTTTATATCTCTTAAATTTTATATATTTATTATATTTTTATAAAAATTATATTCTATTATAAAATTTTTAAAACAAAAAAATATATTTATTAATAATATAAAATATATATATATATATTTATAATAAAATATAAATATTATTTATATATATATTAAAAATATTTTAAAATTAAAATTTTATATCTTTAAAAATTTATAAAATATATATAATTAAAATCTATAATTTTTTGGGGGGGTTTTTTTTTAAAATATATAGAAAAATATATATAATTTTAAAAATATAATATATAAATAAAATTATATATTTTATATATTATTTTAATTTAAAATATTTTATATATTTTATATTTTAAAATTTTATATATATAAAAATTAATATTTATATATTAAAATATATATATATATATATATTATAATTATGTAAATATATTATTTATATTTATATAATATATATATTTAAAAATATTTATTAATTA